>NW_028273760.1:0-128644 GCF_024610735.1 Ursus americanus | reverse complement strand
GGACCCCAGTGCCCCAGGGCCGGACTAACACTGTTGCACCTCCACCACCTGGGCCACTAGGGGCGCTGCTGCTCATTCCCGGCGGGAGAAGAGGCAGGGCCCTCCAAGCCCCCTTCCACATTCGATGGCCCCCTGCCCCAAAGCGCTTGGGCCCACGTTCCCACTAGTCAGCGCCCTCACCTCAACCCGCCCCTCCGCTCGAAACACAGCAGCCGGATCGGACCTGCCGGCCTCCTGGGGGCTAACCCTAACCCTAGGTCTGTTCCCGAGGGGCCCCTCCCAAGGGGCCTTGCGCCGCCATGCCCGGGATGCTGGACGTCCTAGCCCCAGGGCCGGACTCACCCTGCAGCCACCCGCCACCCGGGCCGCTAGGAGCGCCGCCGGTCATTCAGGCGGGAGAATGGGCACGGGCCTACAAGCCCCTGACGACCTTCGAAGGCCGCCCCAGCGCCAAAACCTGTGGGCCCACGGTCCCGCTCGCCAGCTCCCTCCCCTGGCCCGCCACAATGCGCGCTACACAGCCAGGGGATTGGGCCTGATGGCCTCCTGGGGGCTAAGCCTAACCCAAGGTGGGTCCCCCAGGGGCCCATCCGAAGGTGCTTGGCGCCCCAACGCCAGGGATTGGGGACCCGAGACCCAGCGCCGGATTCACCCTGCAGCCCCCCACTCCAGGGCCGCTAGGGGGCCCGCCGGTTATTCAGGGGGGGAGAATGGGCAGGGCCCTCTGAACCCCCAGCGACCTTCGAAGGCCCCCGCGCCAAAATGTTTGGGCCCAGGCTTCTGCTCGCCAGCGCCCTCACTCCGCCCGCCCCTCCACTTGCTGCACAGCCGGCATTTCGGGCCTGCCGGCATCCTGCTTGCTAACCCTAACCCTAGGTTATTCCCTGAGAGGCCCATAACCAGGGGCCTGGGGCTGCAACGCTGGGGATTGGGGACCCCTGAGACCCAGGGCCAAACTAACACTGCTGCCCCTCCACGACCTGGGCCACTAGGGGCGCTGCCGCTCATTCAGAGCAGGAGAAAATACAGGGCCCTCCCAGCCCCCCCTGGGACCCTCGATGCACCCGCTCCCCAAAGCGCTTGGGCCGATGCTCCCACTAGTCAGCGCCCTCACCTCAACCCGCCCCTCCGCTCGAAACACACCAGGCGGATCGGAAATTCCGTACTCCTGGAGGCTAATCCTAACCCTAGGTCGGTCCCCGAAGGGCCCATCCAAGGGGCTTGGCGCCTCAACGGTCGGGATTGGGAACCTCCGAACCCCAGCGCTGGACTCACCCTGCAGCCCCACGCCACCCGGGCCGCTATGGGCGCCGCCAGTCATTCAGGCTCAAGAACGGGTAGGGCCCTCCGAGCCCCTGGCGAGCTTCGCAGGCCGCCTGCGCCAAAACACTTGGGCCCACGCTCCCACTCACCAGCGCCCTCCCCTCGGGCCGCCCCGCCCCTCGCCACACCGCCCAAGGATCCTGCCTGCCGGCCTCCTCGGGGCAAGTCCTAACCCTAGGTCGGCCCCCAAGGGGCTCCACCCAAGGGGCCTGGAACAGCAATGCCAGGGATTGGGGACCCCCGCCCCAGCGCTGGACTCACCCTCCGCCCCACCACCACCCGGGCCGTTATTGGCGCCGCCTGTCATCAGGGCGGCAGAACGGGCAGGGCCTTCTGAGCCCCCAGCGACCTTGGAAGGCCCCAGGCGCCAAAATGTTTGGGCCCAGGCTTCTGCTCGCCAGCGCCCTCACTCCGCCCGCCCCTCCACTCACAGCACAGCCGGCATTTCGGGCCTGCCGGCATCCTGCTTGCTAACCCTAACCCTAGGTCAGACCCCGAGAGGCCCATAACCAGGGGCCTGGGGGTGCACGCTGGGGATTGGGGACCCCTGAGACCCAGGGCCAAACTAACACTGCTGCCCCTCCACCACCTGGGCCACTAGGGGCGCTGCCGCTCATTCAGGGCAGGAGAACATGCAGGGCACTCCCAGCCTCCCACCACCCCCGGACCCTCCATGCACCCGCTCCCCAAAGCGCTTGGGCCCACGCTCCCACTAGTCAGCGCCCTCACCTCAACCTGCCGCTCCGCTCGAAACACAGCAGGCGGATCGGACCTGCCGTACTCCTGGAGGCTAATCCTATCCCTAGGTCGGTCCCTGAAGGGCCCATCCAAGGGGCTTGGAGCCCCAACGCTGGGGATTGGGAACCTCCGAACCCCAGCGCTGGTCTTACCCTCCGCCCCACCGCAACCCGGGCCGTTATTGGCGCCGCCTGTCATCAGGGCGGCAGAACGGGCAGGGCCCTCTGAGCCCCCAGCGACCTTGGAAGGCCCCAGGCGCCAAAATGTTTGGGCCCAGGCTCCTGCTCGCCAGCACCCTCACTCCGCCCGCCCCTCCACTCGCCGCACAGCCGGCATTTTGGGCCTGCCCTCATCCTGCTTGCTAACCCTAACCCTAGGTCAGTCCCCGAGAGGCCCCTGACAAGGGGCCCGGGGATGCAACGCTGGGGATTGGGGACCCCAGTGCCCCAGGGCCGGACTAACACTGTTGCCCCTCCACCACCTGGGCCACTAGGGGCGCTGCCGCTCATTCCCGGCTGGAGAAGGGGCAGGGCCCTCCAAGCCCCCTTCCACATTCGATGGCCCCCTGCCCCAAAGCACTTGGGCCCACGTTCCCACTAGTCAGCGCCCTCACCTCAACCCGCCCCTCCACTCGAAACACAGCAGCCGGATCGGACCTGCCGGCCTCCTGGGGGCTAACCCTAACCCTAGGTCGGTTCCCGAGGGGCCCCTCCCAAGGGGCCTTGCGCCGCCATGCCCGGGATCCTGGACGTCCTAGCCCCAGGGCCGGACTCACCCTGCAGCCACCCGCCACCCGGGCCGCTAGGAGCGCCGCCGGTCATTCAGGCGGGAGAAGGGGCACAGTCCTACAAGTCCCTGACGACCTTCGAAGGCCGCCCCAGCGCCAAAACCTGTGGGCCCACGGTCCCGCTCGCCAGCTCCCTCCCCTGGCCCGCCGCATTGCGCGCTACACAGCCAGGGGATTGGGCCTGATGGCCTCCTGGGGGCTAAGCCTAACCCAAGGTGGGTCCCCCAGGGGCCCATCCGAAGGTGCTTGGCGCCCCAACGCCAGGGATTGGGGACCCGAGACCCAGCGCTGGATTCACCCTGCAGCCCCCCACCCCTGGGCCGCTAGGGGGCCCGCCGGTTATTCAGGGGGGGAGAATGGGCAGGGCCCTCTGAGCCCCCAGCGACCTTCGAAGGCCCCCGCGCCAAAATGTTTGGGCCCAGGCTTCTGCTCGCCAGCGCCCTCACTCCACCCGCCCCTCCACTCACAGCACAGCCGGCATTTCGAGCCTGCCGGCATCCTGCTTGGTAACCCTAACCCTAGGACAGTCCCCGAGAGGCCCATCACAAGGGGCCTGGGGCTGCAACGCTGGGGATTGGGGACCCCTGAGACCCAGGGCCAAACTAACACTGCTGCCCCTCCACCACCTGGGCCATTAGGGGCGCTGCCGCTCATTCAGGGCAGGAGAACATACAGGGCCCTCCCAGCCACCCCCCCTGGACCCTCGATGCACCCGCTCCCCAAAGCGCTTGGGCCCACGCTCCCACTAGTCAGCGCCCTCACGTCAACCCGCCCCTCCGCTCGAAACACAGCAGGCGGATGGGACCTGCCCTACTCCTGGAGGCTAATCCTAACCCTAGGTCGGTCGCCTAAGGGCCCATCCAAGGGGCTTGGCGCCCCAACGCTGGGGATTGGGAACCTCCGAACCCCAGCGCTGGAATCACCCTGCAGCGCCCCGCCACCCGGGCCGCTAGGGGCGCCGCCAGTCATTCAGGCTCGAGAACGGGTAGGGTCCTCCGAGCCCCTGGCGAGCTGCGAAGGCCCCCTGCGCCAAAACACTTCGGCCCTCGCTCCCACTCACCAGCGCCCTCCCCTCGGCCCGCCCCCCTCCTCGCCACACCGCCCATGGATCCTGCCTGCAGGCCTCCTCCTGGCTAATCCTAACCCTAGGTCGGCCCCCAAGGGGCTCCTCCCAAGGGGTCTGGCACCGCAATGCCAGGGATTGGGGACCCCCGCCCCAGCGCTGGACTCACCCACCGTCCCACCGCCACCCGGGCCTTTATTGGCGCCGCTGGTCATTCAGGGCGGGAGAATGTGCAGGGCACACCGAGCCCCTGGCGCATTTCGAAGGCCCCGGCGCCAAACTCTTGGGCCCCCGCTCCAACTCCTGAACGCCCTCAATTCGGCCTACCCCTCTGCTCGCCGCACATCCATCAGATCGGGCTTGCCGGCCTCCTGGGGGATAACACTAACTCTAGGTGGGCTCCTGAGGGGCCCCACCCATGGGGCCTGGCGCCTCAACGCCGGAGATTGGGTACCCGAGACCCAGCGCCGGACTCACCCTGCAGCCCCCCGCCACCTGGGCCGCTAGGGGGCCCGCCTGTCATTCAGGGCGGGAGAATGGGCAGGGCCCTCTGTGCCCTAGGCAACCTTCGAAGCCCCCCCCCCTACAAAATGTTTGGGCCCAGGCTCCAGCTCGCCAGCGCCCTCACTCCGCCCGCCCCTCCACTCGCTGCACAGCAGGCATTTCGGGCCTGCCGGCATCCTTCTTGCTAACCCTAACCCTAGGTCAGTCCCCGAGAGGCCCCTGACAAGGGGCCTGGGGCTGCAACGCTGGGGATTGGGGACCCCCCAGCCCCAGGGCCAGACTAACACTGCTGCCGTCCACCACCTGGGCCACTAGGGGCGCTGTCTCTCATTCAGGCCTGGAGAAGGGGCAGGGCACTCCAAGCCCCCGCGGACCTTCGATGGCCCCCCTCCCCAAAGCGTTTGGGCCCACGTTCCGACTCCTCAGCGCCCTCAGCTCGGCCTGCCCCTCCACTCGCTGCACATCCAGCAGATCGGGCTTGCCGGACACCTGGGGGCTAACCCGAGCTCTAGGTGGGCTCCTGAGCGGCCCCTGCCATGGGGCCTGGCGCCCTAACGCCGGGGATTGGGAACCTCTGAACCCCAGCACTGGACTCACCCTGCAGCCCACCGCCACCTGGGCTGTAGGGGCGCCACCGGTCATTCAGGGCTGGAGAAGAAGTAGGGCCCTCCGAGTCCCCGGCTAGCTTCGAAGGCCTCGTGCGCCAAAACACTTGGGCCCAGGCTCCCTCTCTCCAGCGCCCTCCCCTCGGCCCCACCCCCCCGCTCGCCACACTGTCGGTGGATCCTGCCTGCCAGCGTCCTGGGGGCTAACCCTAAGCCCAGGAGGGCCCCCGGGGGGCCCCTCCCAAGGGGCCTGCCACCGCAACTCCAGGCATTGGGGACCCCCAGCCCCAGGGCAAGACTAACACTGCTGCCCCTCCACCACCTGGGCACTAGGGGCACTGCCGCTCCTTCAGGGCTGGAGAAGGGGCAGGGCCCTCTGAGCCCCCGCCGACCTTCGATGGCCCCCCGCCCCAAAGCGCTTAGGCCCACGTTCCCACCAGTCAGCGCCCTCACCTCAAGCGGCCCCTCTGCTCGAAGGACAGCAGGCGGAAAGGACCTTCCGGCTACCTGGGGGTAACCTTAACCCTAGGGCGGTCCCCGAGGGGCCCCTCCCAAGGGGCCTTGCGCAGCCACGCCGGGGATCCTGGCCGTCTTAGCCCCAGGGCCGGACTCACCCTGCAGCCCCCTGGCACCCGGGCTGCTAGGGGCACCGACAGTCATTCAGGCGGGAGAAGGGTAGGGCCCTCGGAGCCCCTGACCTCCTTCAAAGGAGCCCGCGCCAAAAGCTGTGGGCCCGGGGTCCCGCTTGCCAGCTCCCTCCCCTCGACTCGCCCCCCCGCGGGCCACACAGCCAGGGGATTGGGCCTGAAGGCCTCCTGGGGGCTAACCCAAACCCTAGGTGGGTCCCCGAGGGGCCCCTCCCAAGGGGCTTGGCGACCCAACGCCGGGGATTGATAACCATTGAACCCCAGTGGTGGAATCACCCTGCAGCCCCCCGCCACTCTGGCCGCTAGGGGCGCCGCCGATCATTGAGGCGGGAGAAGGAGCAGGGCCCTCTTAGCCCCTGATGACCTTCGAGGGCCCCCTCGCCAAAACGGTTGGGCCCACGATCCCTCTCCTCAGCACCCTCAGCTCGGCCTACCCCTCTGCTCGCCACACATCCAGCAGGTCGGGCTTGCCGGCCTCCCGGGGCTAACACTAACTCTTGGTGGGCTCCTGAGGGGCCCCACCCAAGGGGCCTGGCGCCTCAACGCCGGAGATTGGGGACCCGAGACCCAGCGCAGGACTCACCCTGCAGCGACCCGCCACCTGGGCCGCTAGGGGGCCCGCCTGTCATTCATGGCAGGAGAACTGGCAGGGCCCTCTGTGCCCCAGGCAACCTTCGAAGCCCTCCCCCCTACAAAATGTTTGGGCCCAGGCTCCAGCTCGCCAGCGCCCTCACTCCGCCCGCCCCTCCACTCGCTGCACAGTGGGCATTTCGGGCCTGCCGGCATCCTTCTTGCTAACCCTTACCCTAGGTCAGTCCCCGAGAGGCCCCTGACAAGGGGCCTGGGGCTGCAACGCTGCGGATTGGGGACCCCCGAGCCCCAGGGCCAGACTAACACTGCTGCCGTCCACCACCTGGGCCACTAGGGGCGCTGTCTCTCATTCAGGGCGGGAGAAGGGGCAGGGCCCTCAGAGCCCCCGCGGACCTTCGATGGCCCCCCGCCCCAAAGCGCTTGGGCCCACGTTCCCACTCCTCAGCGCCCTCAGCTCGGCCTGCCCCTCCGCTCGCTGCACATCCAGCAGATCGGGCTTGCCGGACTCCTGGGGGCTAACCCGAGCTCTAGGTGGGCCCCTGAGGGGACCCATCCATGGGGCCTGGCGCCCTAACGCCGGGGATTGGGAACGTCTGAACCCCAGCACTGGACTCACCCTGCAGCCCACCGCCACCTGGGCTGTAGGAGCGCCACCGGTCATTCAGGGCTGGAGACGAAGTAAGGCCCTCCGAGTCCCTGGCTAGCTTCGAAGGCCTCGTGCGCCAAAACACTTGGGCCCACGCTCCCTCTCTCCAGCGCCCTCCCCTCGGCCCCACCCCCCCGCTCGCCACACTGTCGGTGGATCCTGCCTGCAAGCGTCCTGGGGGCTAACCCTAGGCCCAGGACGGCCCCCGGGGGGCCCCGCCCAAGGGGCCTGCCACCGCAACTCCAGGCATTGGGGACCCCCAGCCCCAGGGCAAGACTAACACTGCTGCCCCTCCACCACCTGGGCACTAGGGGCGCTGCCGCTCATTCAGGGCTGGAGAAGGGGCAGGGCCCTCTGAGCCCCCGCAGACCTTCGATGGCCCCCCGCCCCAAAGCGCTTAGGCCCACGTTCCCACCAGTCAGCGCCCTCACCTCAAGCGGCCCCTCCGCTCGAAGGACAGCAGGCGGAAAGGACCTGTCGGCCACCTGGGGGTAACCTTAACCCTAGGGCGGTCCTCGAGGGGCCCCTCCCAAGGGGCCTTGCGCAGCCACGCCGGGGATCCTGGCCGTCTTAACCCCAGGGCCGGACTCACCCTGCAGCCCCCTGGCACCCGGGCTGCAAGGGGCACCGACGGTCATTCAGGCGGGAGAAGGGTAGGGCCCTTGGAGCCCCGGACCTCCTTCAAAGGCCCCCGCGCCAAAACCTGTGGGCCCGGGGTCCCGCTTGCCAGCTCCCTCCCCTCGACCCGCCCCCCCGCGAGCCACACAGCCAGGGGATTGGGCCTGAAGGCCTCCTGGGGGCTAACCCAAACCCTAGGTGGGTCCCCGAGGGGCCCCTCCCAAGGGGCTTGGCGACCCAACGCCAGGGATTGGGAACCACTGAACCCCAGCGGTGGAATCACCCTGCAGCCCCCCGCCACTCTGGCAGCTAGCGGCGCCGCCGGTAATTCAGTCGGGAGAAGGAGCAGGGCCCTCCTAGCCCCTGATGACCTTCGAAGGCCCCCGCGCCAAAACGTTTGGGCCCACGCTCCCACTCCTCAGCACCCTCCGCTTGAACTACTCCTCTGCTTGACGCACATCCAGCAGGTCGGGCTTGCCGGCCTCCCGGGGGCTAACACTGACTCTAAGTGGGCTCGAGAGGGGCTCCACCCAAGGGGCCTGGCGCCTCAATGCCAGAGATTGGGGACCCGAGACCCAGCGCAGGACTCACCCTGCAGCCCCCCGCCACCTGGGCCGCTAGGGGGCCCCCGGTCATTCAGGGCGTAAGAACGGGCAGGGCCCTCTGTGCCCCAGGCAACCTTCGAAGCCCCCCCCCCCCCGCTCCAAAATGTTCTGGGCGCAGGCTCCAGCTCGCCAGCGCCCTCACTCTGCCCGCCCCTCCACTCGCTGCACAGCGGGCATTTCGGGCCTGCCGGCATCCTTCTTGCTAACCCTAACCCTAGGTCAGTCCCTGAGAGGCCCCTGACAATGGGCCTGGGGCTGCAACGCTGCGGATTGGGGACCCCCGAGCCCCAGGGACAGACTAACACTGCTGCCGTCCACCACCTGGGCCACTAGGGGCGCTGTCTCTCATTCAGGGCGGGAGAAGGGGCAGGGCCCTCAGAGCCCCCGCGGACCTTCGATGGCCCCCCGCCCCAAAGCGCTTGGGCCCACGTTCAGACTCCTCAGCGCCCTCAGCTCGGCCTGCCCCTCCGCTCGCTGCACATCCAGCAGATCGGGCTTGCCGGACTCCTGGGGGCTAACCTGAGCTCTAGGTGGGCTCCTGAGGGGCCCCATCCATGGGGCCTGGCGCCCTAACGCCGGGGATTGGGAACCTCCGAACCCCAGCACTGGACTCACCCTGCAGCCCACCGCCACCTGGGCCGTAGGGGCGCCACCGGTCATTCAGGGCTGGAGAAGAAGTAGGGCCCTCCGAGTCCCTGGCTAGCTTCGAAGGCCTCCTGCGCCAAAACACTTGGGCCCACGCTCCCTCTCTCCAGCGCCCTCCCCTCGGCGCCACCCCCCCGCTCGCCACACTGTCGGTGGATCCTGCCTGCCAGCGTCCTGGGGGCTAACCCTAAGCCCAAGAGGGCCCCCAGGGAGCCCCTCCCAAGGGGCCTGCCACCGCAACTCCAGGCATTGGGGACCCCCAGCCCCAGGGCAAGACTAACACTGCTGCCCCTCCACCACCTGGGCACTAGGGGCGCTGCCGCTCATTCAGGGCTGGAGAAGGGGCAGGGCCCTCTGAGCCCCCGCAGACCTTCGATGGCCCCCCGCCCCAAAGAGCTTAGGACCACGTTCCCACCAGTCAGCGCCCTCACCTCAAGCGGCCCCTCCGCTCGAAGGACAGCAGGCGGAAAGGACCAGTCGGCCACCTGGGGGTAACCTTAACCCTAGGGCGGTCCTCGAGGGGCCCCTCCCAAGGGGACTTGCGCAGCAACGCCGGGGATCCTGGCCATCTTAGCCCGAGGGCCGGACTCACCCTGCAGCCCCCTGGCACCCGGGCTGCAAGGGGCACCGACGGTCATTCAGGCGGGAGAAGGGTAGGGCCCTCGGAACCCCCGACCTCCTTCAAAGGCCCCCGCGCCAAAACCTGTGGGCCCGGGGTCCCGCTTGCCAGCTCCCTCCCCTCGACCCGCCCCACCGCGAGCCACACAGCCAGGGGATTGGGCCTGAAGGCCTCCTGGGTGCTAACCCAAACCCTAGGTGGGTCCCCGAGGGGCCCCTCCCAAGAGGCTTGGCGACCCAACGCCAGGGATTGGGAACCACTGAACCCCAGCGGTGGAATCACCCTGCAGCCCCCCGCCACTCTGGCCGCTAGGGGCGCTGCCGCTCATTCAGGGCAGGAGAACATACAGCCCTCCCAGCCACGCCCCCCCTCGGACCCTGGATGCACCCGCCCCCCAAAGCGCTTGGGCCCACGCTCCCACTAGTCAGCGCCCTCACCTCAACCCGCCCCTCCGCTCGAAACACAGCAGGCGGATCGGACCTGCCCTACTCCTGGAGGCTAATCCTAACCCTAGGTCGGTCCCCGAAGGGCCCATCCAAGGGGCTTGGCGCCCCAACGCTGGGGATTGGGAACCTCCGAACCCCAGCGCTGGACTCACCCTGCAGCGCCCGGCCACCCGGGCCGCTAGGGGCGCCGCCAGTCATTCAGGCTCGAGAATGGGTAGGGCTCTCCGAGCCCCTGGCGAGCTTCGAAGGCCGCCTGCGCCAAAACACTTGGGCCCACGCTCCCACTCACCAGCGCCCTCTCCTCGGCTCGCCCCCCCCCCTCGCCACACCGCCCATGGATCCTGCCTGCTGGCGCCTTCGGGGCTAATCCTAACCCTAGGTCGGCCCCCAAGGGGCTCCTCCCAAGGGGCCTGGCACGGCAGTGCCAGGGATTGGGGACCCCCGCCCCAGCGCTGGACTCACCCTCCGCCCCACCGCCACCCGGGCCTTTATTGGCGCCGCTGGTCATTCAGGGCGGGAGAATGTGCAGGGCACACCGAGCCCCTGGCGCATTTCAAAGGCCCCCGCGCCAAACTCTTGGGCCCCCGCTCCCACTCCTCAACGCCCTCAGCTCGGCCTGCCCCTCCGCTCGCTGCACATCCAGCAGATCGGGCTTGCAGGCCTCCTGGGGGCTAACCCTAACTCTAGGTGGGCTCCTTAGGGGCCCCTCGCAAGGGGCCTGGCGCCCCAACGCCTGGGATTGGGGACCCGAGACCCAGCGCTGGACTCACCCTCCGCCCCACCGCCACCCGGGCCGTTATTGGCGCCGCCTGTCATCAGGACGGCAGAACGGGCAGGGCCCTCTGAGCCCCCAGCGACCTTGGAAGGCCCCAGGCGCCAAAATGTTTGGGCCCAGGCTCCTGCTCGCCAGCGCCCTCACTCCGCCCGCCCCTCCACTCGCCGCACAGCCGGCATTTTGGGCCTGCCGGCATCCTGCTTGCTAACCCTAACCCTAGGTCCGTCCCCGAGAGGCCCCTGACAAGGGGCCCGGGGATGCAACGCTGGGGATTGGAGACCCCAGTGCCCCTGGGCCGGACTAACACTGTTGCCCCTCCACCACCTGGGCCACTAGGGGCGCTGCCGCTCATTCCCGGCGGGAGAAGGGGCAGGGCCCTCCAAGCCCCCTTCCACATTCGATGGCCCCCTGCCCCAAAGCGCTTGGGCCCACGTTCCCACTAGTCAGCGCCCTCACCTCAACCCGCCCCTCCGCTCGAAACACAGCAGCCGGATCGAACCTGCCGGCCTCCTGGGGGCTAACCCTAACCCTAGGTCGGTTCCCGAGGGGCCCCACCCAAGGGACCTTGCGCCGCCATGCCCGGGATCCTGGACGTCCTAGCCCCAGGGCCGGACTCACCCTGCAGCGACCCGCCACCCGGGCCGCTAGGAGCGCCGCCGGTCATTCAGGCGGGAGAAGGGGCACGGTCCTACAAGCCCCTGACGACCTTCGAAGGCCGCCCCAGCGCCAAAACCTGTGGGCCCACGGTCCCGCTCGCCAGCTCCCTCCCCTTGCCCGCCGCAATGTGCGCTACACAGCCAGGGGATTGGGCCTGATGGCCTCCTGGGGGCTAAACCTAACCCAAAGTGGGTCCCCCAGGGGCCCATCCGAAGGTGCTTGGCGCCCCAACGCCAGGGATTGGGGACCAGAGACCCAGCGCCGGATTCACCGTGCAGCCCCCCACCCCTGGGCCGCTAGGGGGCCCGCCGGTTATTCAGGGGGGGAGAATGGGCAGGGCCCTCTGAGCCCCCAGCGACCTTCGAAGGCCCCCGCGCCAAAATGTTTGGGCCCAGGCTTCTGCTCGCCAGCGCCCTCACTCCGCCCGCCCCTCCACTCACAGCACAGCCGGCATTTCGGGCCTGCCGGCATCCTGCTTGCTAACCCTAACCCTAGGTCAGTCCCCGAGAGGCCCATCACAAGGGGCCTGGGGCTGCAACGCTGGGGATTGGGGACCCCTGAGACCCAGGGCCAAACTAACACTGCTGCCCCTCCACCACCTGGGCCACTAGGGGCGCTGCCGCTCATTCAGGGCAGGAGAACATACAGGGCCCTCCCAGCCCCCCACCACCGGACCCTCGATGCACCTGCTCCATAAAGCGCTTGGGCCCACGCTCTCACTAGTCAGCGCCCTCACCTCAACCCGCCCCTCCGCTCGAAACACAGCAGGCGGATCGGACCTGCCCTACTCCTGGAGGCTAATCCTAACCCTAGGTCGGTCCCCGAAGGGCCCATCCAAGGGGCTTGGCGCCCCAACGCTGGGGATTGGGAACCTCCGAACCCAAGCGCTGGACTCACCCTGCAGCGCCCCGGGACCCGGGCCGCTACGGGCGGAGCCAGTCATTCAGGCTCGAGAACGGGTAGGGCCCTCCGAGCCCCTGTCGAGCTTCGAAGGCCGCCTGCGCCAAAACACTTGGGCCCACGCTCTCACTCACCAGCGCTCTCCCCTCGGCTCGCCCCCCCCCTCGCCACACCGCCCATGGATCCTGCCTGCCGGCCTTCTCGGGGCTAATCCTAACCCTAGGTCGGCCCCCAAGGGGCTCCTCCCAAGGGGCCTGGCACGGCAGTGCCAGGGATTGGGGACCCCCGCCCCAGCGCTGGACTCACCCTCCGCCCCACCGCCACCCGGGCCTTTATTGGCGCCGCTGGTCATTCAGGGCGGGAGAATGTGCAGGGCACACCGAGCCCCTGGCGCATTTCAAAGGCCCCCGCGCCAAACTCTTGGGCCCCCGCTCCCACTCCTCAACGCCCTCAGCTCGGCCTGCCCCTCCGCTCGCTGCACATCCAGCAGATCGGGCTTGCAGGCCTCCTGGGGGCTAACCCTAACTCTAGGTGGGCTCCTTAGGGGCCCCTCGCAAGGGGCCTGGCGCCCCAACGCCTGGGATTGGGGACCCGAGACCCAGCGCTGGACTCACCCTCCGCCCCACCGCCACCCGGGCCGTTATTGGCGCCGCCTGTCATCAGGACGGCAGAACGGGCAGGGCCCTCTGAGCCCCCAGCGACCTTGGAAGGCCCCAGGCGCCAAAATGTTTGGGCCCAGGCTCCTGCTCGCCAGCGCCCTCACTCCGCCCGCCCCTCCACTCGCCGCACAGCCGGCATTTTGGGCCTGCCGGCATCCTGCTTGCTAACCCTAACCCTAGGTCCGTCCCCGAGAGGCCCCTGACAAGGGGCCCGGGGATGCAACGCTGGGGATTGGAGACCCCAGTGCCCCTGGGCCGGACTAACACTGTTGCCCCTCCACCACCTGGGCCACTAGGGGCGCTGCCGCTCATTCCCGGCGGGAGAAGGGGCAGGGCCCTCCAAGCCCCCTTCCACATTCGATGGCCCCCTGCCCCAAAGCGCTTGGGCCCACGTTCCCACTAGTCAGCGCCCTCACCTCAACCCGCCCCTCCGCTCGAAACACAGCAGCCGGATCGAACCTGCCGGCCTCCTGGGGGCTAACCCTAACCCTAGGTCGGTTCCCGAGGGGCCCCACCCAAGGGACCTTGCGCCGCCATGCCCGGGATCCTGGACGTCCTAGCCCCAGGGCCGGACTCACCCTGCAGCGACCCGCCACCCGGGCCGCTAGGAGCGCCGCCGGTCATTCAGGCGGGAGAAGGGGCACGGTCCTACAAGCCCCTGACGACCTTCGAAGGCCGCCCCAGCGCCAAAACCTGTGGGCCCACGGTCCCGCTCGCCAGCTCCCTCCCCTTGCCCGCCGCAATGTGCGCTACACAGCCAGGGGATTGGGCCTGATGGCCTCCTGGGGGCTAAACCTAACCCAAAGTGGGTCCCCCAGGGGCCCATCCGAAGGTGCTTGGCGCCCCAACGCCAGGGATTGGGGACCAGAGACCCAGCGCCGGATTCACCGTGCAGCCCCCCACCCCTGGGCCGCTAGGGGGCCCGCCGGTTATTCAGGGGGGGAGAATGGGCAGGGCCCTCTGAGCCCCCAGCGACCTTCGAAGGCCCCCGCGCCAAAATGTTTGGGCCCAGGCTTCTGCTCGCCAGCGCCCTCACTCCGCCCGCCCCTCCACTCACAGCACAGCCGGCATTTCGGGCCTGCCGGCATCCTGCTTGCTAACCCTAACCCTAGGTCAGTCCCCGAGAGGCCCATCACAAGGGGCCTGGGGCTGCAACGCTGGGGATTGGGGACCCCTGAGACCCAGGGCCAAACTAACACTGCTGCCCCTCCACCACCTGGGCCACTAGGGGCGCTGCCGCTCATTCAGGGCAGGAGAACATACAGGGCCCTCCCAGCCCCCCACCACCGGACCCTCGATGCACCTGCTCCATAAAGCGCTTGGGCCCACGCTCTCACTAGTCAGCGCCCTCACCTCAACCCGCCCCTCCGCTCGAAACACAGCAGGCGGATCGGACCTGCCCTACTCCTGGAGGCTAATCCTAACCCTAGGTCGGTCCCCGAAGGGCCCATCCAAGGGGCTTGGCGCCCCAACGCTGGGGATTGGGAACCTCCGAACCCAAGCGCTGGACTCACCCTGCAGCGCCCCGGGACCCGGGCCGCTACGGGCGGAGCCAGTCATTCAGGCTCGAGAACGGGTAGGGCCCTCCGAGCCCCTGTCGAGCTTCGAAGGCCGCCTGCGCCAAAACACTTGGGCCCACGCTCTCACTCACCAGCGCTCTCCCCTCGGCTCGCCCCCCCCCTCGCCACACCGCCCATGGATCCTGCCTGCCGGCCTTCTCGGGGCTAATCCTAACCCTAGGTCGGCCCCCAAGGGGCTCCTCCCAAGGGGCCTGGCACCGCAATGCCAGGGATTGGGGACCCCCGCCCCAGCGCTGGACTCACCCTCCGCCCCACCGCCACCCGGGCCTTTATTGGCGCCGCTGGTCATTCAGGGCAGGAGAATGTGCAGGGCACACCGAGCCCCTGGCGCATTTCGAAGGCCCCCGCGCCAAACTCTTGGGCCCCCGCTCCCACTCCTCAACGCCCTCAGCTCGGCCTGCCCCTCCGCTCGCTGCACATCCAGCAGATCGGGCTTGCAGGCCTCCTGGGGGCTAACCCTAACTCTAGGTGGGCTCCTTAGGGGCCCCTCGCAAGGGGCCTGGCGCCCCAACGCCTGGGATTGGGGACCCGAGACCCAGCGCTGGACTCACCCTCCGCCCCACCGCCACCCGGGCCGTTATTGGCGCCGCCTGTCATCAGGACGGCAGAACGGGCAGGTCCCTCTGAGCCCCCAGCGACCTTGGAAGGCCCCAGGCGCCAAAATGTTTGGGCCCAGGCTCCTGCTCGCCAGCGCCCTCACTCCGCCCGCCCCTCCACTCGCCGCACAGCCGGCATTTTGGGCCTGCCGGCATCCTGCTTGCTAACCCTAACCCTAGGTCAGTCCCCGAGAGGCCCCTGACAAGGGGCCCGGGGATGCAACGCTGGGGATTGGGGACCCCAGTGCCCCAGGGCCGGACTAACACTGTTGCCCCTCCACCACCTGGGCCACTAGGGGCGCTGCCGCTCATTCCCGGCGGGAGAAGGGGCAGGGCCCTCCAAGCCCCCTTCCACATTCGATGGCCCCCTGCCCCAAAGCGCTTGGGCCCACGTTCCCACTAGTCAGCGCCCTCACCTCAACCCGCCCCTCCGCTCGAAACACAGCAGCCGGATCGGACCTGCCCTACTCCTGGAGGCTAATCCTAACCCTACGTCGGTCCCCGAAGGGCCCAACCAAGGGGCTTGGCGCCCCAACGCTGGGGATTGGGAACCTCCGAACCCCAGCGCTGGACTCACCCTGCAGACCCCCACCACCCGGGCCGCTAGGGGCGCCGCCAGTCATTCAGGCTCGAGATCGGTTAGGGCCCTCCGAGCCCCTGGCGAGCTTCGAGGGCCGCCTGCGCCAAAACACCTGGGCTCACGCTCCCACTCACCAGCGCCATCCCCTCGGCCCCCCCCCCCTCGCCACACCGCCCATGGATCCTGCCTGCAGGCCTCCTCGGGGCTAATCCTAACCCTAGGTCGGCCCCCAAGGGGCTCCTCCCAAGGGGCCTGGCACCGCAATGCCAGGGATTGGGGACCCCCGCCCCAGCGCTGGACTCACCCACCGCCCCACCGCCACCCGGGCCTTTATTGGCGCCACTGGTCATTCAGGGCGGGAGAATGTGCAGGGCACACCGAGCCCCTGGCGCATTTCGAAGGCCCCCGCGCCAAACTCTTGGGCCCCCGCTCCCACTCCTCAACGCCCTCAGCTCGGCCTGCCCCTCGCTCGCTGCACATCCAGCAGATCGGGCTTGCAGGCCTCCTGGGGGCTAACCCTAACTCTAGGTGGGCTCCTTAGGGGCCCCTCGCAAGGGGCCTGGCGCCCCAACGCCTGGGATTGGGGACCCGAGCCCCAGCGCTGGACTCACCCTCCGCCCCACCGCCACCCGGGCCGTTATTGGCGCCGCCTGTCATCAGGGCGGCAGAACGGGCAGGGCCCTCTGAGCCCCCAGCGACCTCTGAAGGCCCCAGGCACCAAAATGTTTGGGCCCAGGCTCCTGCTCGCCAGCGCCCTCACTCCGCCCGCCCCTCCACTCGCCGCACAGCCGGCATTTTGGGCCTGCCGGCATCCTGCTTGCTAACCCTAACCCTAGGTCAGTCCCCGAGAGGCCCATCACAAGGGGCCTGGGGCTGCAACGCTGGGGATTGGGGACCCCTGATAGCCAGGGCCAAACTAACACTGCTCCCCCTCCGCCACCTGGGCCACTAGGGGCGCTGCCGCTCATTCAGGGCAGGAGAACATACAGGGCCCTCCCAGCCACGCCCCCCCTCGGACCCTGGATGCACCCGCCCCCCAAAGCGCTTGGGCCCACGCTCCCACTAGTCAGCGCCCTCACCTCAACCCGCCCCTCCGCTCGAAACACAGCACGTGGATCGGACCTGCCGAACTCCTGGAGGCTAATCCTAACCCTAGGTCGGTCCCCGAAGGGCCCATCTAAGGGGCTTGGCGCCCCAACGCTGGGGATTGGGAACCTCCGAACCCCAGCGCTGGACTCACCCTGCAGCCCCCCGCCACCCGGGCCGCTAGGGGCACCACCAGTCATTCAGGCTCGAGAACGGGTAGGGCCCTCCGAGCCCCTGGCGAGCTTCGAAGGCCGCTTGCTCCAAAACACCTGGGCTCAAGCTCCCACTCACCAGCGCCATCCCCTCGGCCCGACCCCTCCTCGCCACACCTCCCATGGATCCTGCGTGCCGGCCTCCTCGGGGCTAATCCTAACCCTAGGTCGGCCCCCAAGGGGCTCCTCCCAAGGGGCCTGGCACCGCAATGCCAGGGATTGGGGACCCCCGCCCCAGCGCTGGACTCACCCTCCGCCCCACCGCCACCCGGGCCTTTATTGGCGCCACTGGTCATTCAGGGCGGGAGAATGTGCAGGGCACACCGAGCCCCTGGCGCATTTCGAAGGCCCCCGCGCCAAACTCTTGGGCCCCCGCTCCCACTCCTCAACGCCCTCAGCTCGGCCTGCCCCTCCGCTCGCTGCACATCCAGCAGATCGGGCTTGCAGGCCTCCTGTGGGCTAACCCTAACTCTAGGTGGGCTCCTTAGGGGCCCCTCGCAAGGGGCCTGGCGTCCCAACGCCTGGGATTGGGGACCCGAGACCCAGCGCTGGACTCACCCTCCGCCCCACCGCCACCCGGGCCGTTATTGGCGCCGCCTGTCATCAGGGCGGCAGAACGGGCAGGGCCCTCTGAGCCCCCAGCGACCTTGGAAGGCCCCAGGCGCCAAAATGTTTGGGCCCAGGCTCCTGCTCGCCAGCGCCCTCACTCCGCCCGCCCCTCCACTCGCCGCACAGCCGGCATTTCGGGCCTGCCGGCATCCTGCTTGCTAACCATAACCCTAGGTCAGTCCCTGAGAGGCCCATCACAAGGGGCCTGGGGCTGCAACGCTGGGGATTGGAGACCCCTGAGACCCAGGGCCAAACTAACACTGCTGCCCGTTCACCACCTGGGGCACTAAGGGCGCTGCCGCTCATTCAGGGCAAGAGAACATACAGGGCCCTACCAACCCCCCACCCCCGGACCCTCGATGCACCCACTCCCCAAAGCGCTTGGGCCCACGCTCTCACTAGTCAGCGCCCTCACCTCAACCCGCCCCTCTGCTCGAAACACAGCAGGCGGATCGGACCTGCCCTACTCCTGGAGGCTAATCCTAACCCTAGGTTGGTCCCCGAAGGGCCCATCCAAGGGGCTTGGCGCCCCAATGCTGGGGCTGGGAACCTCTGAACCCCAGCGCTGGACTCACCCTGCAGCGCCCCGCCACCCGGGCCGCTAGGGGCGCCGCCAGTCATTCAGGTTCGAGAACGGGTAGGGCCCTCCGATCCCCTGGCGAGCTTCGAAGGCAGCCTGCGCCAAAACACTTGGGCCCACGTTCCCACTCACCAGCGCCCTCCCCTCGGCTCGCCCCCCCCCCCTCGCCACACCGAACATGGATCCTGCCTGCCGGCCTCCTCGGGGCTAATCCTAACCCTAGGTCGGCCCCCAAGGTGCTCCTCCCAAGGGGGCTGGCACCGCAGTGCCAGGGATTGGGGACCCCCGCCCCAGCGCTGGACTCACCCTCCGCACCACCGCCACCCGGGGCTTTATTGGCGCCGCTGGTCATTCAGGGCGGGAGAATGTGCAGGGCACACTGAGCCCCTGGCACATTTCGAAGGCCCCCGCGCCAAACTCTTGGGCCCCCGCTCCCACTCCTCAACGCCCTCAGCTCGGCCTGCCCCTCCGCTCGCTGCACATCCAGCAGATCGGGCCTGCAGGCCTCCTGGGGGCTAACCCTAACTCTAGGTTGGCTCCTTAGGGGCCCCTCGCAAGGGGCCTGGCGCCCCAACGCCTGGGATTGGGGACCCGAGACCCAGCGCTGGACTCACCCTCCGCCCCACCGCCACCCGGGCCGTTATTGGCGCCGCCTGTCATCAGGGCGGCAGAACGGGCAGGGCCCTCTGAGCCCCCAGCGACCTTGGAAGGCCCCAGGCGCCAAAATGTTTGGGCCCAGGCTCCTGCTCGCCAGCGCCCTCACTCCGCCCGCCCCTCCACTCGCCGCACAGCCGGCATTTTGGGCCTGCCGGCATCCTGCTTGCTAACCCTAACCCTAGGTCAGTCCCAGAGAGGCCCCTGACAAGGGGCCCGGGGATGCAACGCTGGGGATTGGGGACCCCAGTGCCCCAAGGCCACTAACACAGTTGCCCCTCCACCAGCTGAGCCACTAGGGGCGCTGCCGCTCATTCCCGGCGGGAGAAGGGGAAGGGCCCTCCAAGCCCCCTTCCACATTCGATGGCCCCCTGCCCCAAAGCGCTTGGGCCCAAGTTCCCACTAGTCAGCGCCCTCACCTCAACCCGCCCCTCCGCTCGAAACACAGCAGGCGGCTCGGACCTGCCTTACTCCTGGAGGCTAATCCGAACCCTAGGTCGGTCCCCGAAGGGCCCATCCAAGGGGCTTGGCGCCCCAACGCTGGGGATTGGGAACCTCCGAACCCCAGCGCTGGACTCACCCTGCAGCCCCCGCCACCCGGGCCGCTAGGGGCGCCGCCAGTCATTCAGGCTCCAGAACGGGTAGGGCCCTCCGAGCCCCTTGGGAGCTTCGAAGGCCGACTGCGCCAAAACTCTTGGGCCCACGCTCCCACACACCAGCGCCCTCCCCTCTGCCCGCCCCCCCCCTCCCCACACCGCCCATGGATCCTGCCTGCCGGCCTCCTCGGGGCTAATCCTAACCCTAGGTCGGCACCCAAGGGGCTCCTCCCAAGGGGCCTGGCACCGCAATGCCAGGGATTGGGGACCCCCGCCCCAGCGCTGGACTCACCCTCCGCCGCACCGCCACCCTGGCCTTTATTGGCGCCGCTGGTCATTCAGGGCGGGAGAATGTGCAGGGCACACCGAGCCCCTGGTGCATTTCGAAGGCCCCCGCGCCAAACTCTTGGGCCCCCGCTCCCACTCCTCAACGCCCTCAGCTCGGCCTGCTGCTCTGCGAGCTGCACATCCAGCAGATCGGGCCTGCAGGCCTCCTGGGGGCTAACCCTAACTCTAGGTGGGCTCCTTAGGGGCCCCTCGCAAGGGGCCTGGCGCCCCAACGCCTGGGATTGGGGACCCGAGACCCAGCGCTGGACTCACCCTCCGCCCCACCGACACCCGGGCCGTTATTGGCGCCGCCTGTCATCAGGGCGGCAGAACGGGCAGGGCCCTCTTAGCCCCCAGCGACCTTGGAAGGCCCCAGGCGCCAAAATGTTTGGGCCCAGGCTCCTGCTCACCAGCGCCCTCACTCCGCCCGCCCCACCACTCGCCGCACAGCCGGCATTTTGGGCCTGCCGGCATCCTGCTTGCTAACCCTAACACTAGGTCAGTCCCCGAGAGGCCCCTGACAAGGGGCCCGGGGATGCAACGCTGGGGATTGGGGACCCCAGTGCCCCAGGGCCAGACTAACACTGTTGCCCCTCCACCACCTGGGCCACTAGGGGCGCTGCCGCTCATTCCCGGCGGGAGAAGGGGCAGGGCCCTCCAAGCCCCCTTCCACATTCGATGGCCCCCTGCCCCAAAGCGCTTGGGCCCACGTTCCCACTAGTCAGCGCCCTCACCTCAACCCGCCCCTCCGCTCGAAACACAGCAGCGGGATCGGACCCGCCGGCCTCCTGGGGGCTAACCCGTAACCTAGGTCGGTTCCCTAGGGGCCCCTCCCAAGCGGCCTTTCACCGCCATGCCCGAGATCCTGGACGTCCTAGCCCCAGGGCCGGACTCACCCTGCAGCCACCCGCCACCCGGGCCGCTAGGAGCGCCGCCGGTCATTCAGGCGGGAGAAGGGGCAGGGTCCTACAAGCCCCTGACGACCTTCGAAGGCTGCCCCAGCGCCAAAACCTGTGGGCCCACGGTCCCGCTCGCCAGCTCCCTCCCCTGGCCCGCCACAATGCGCGCTACACAGCCAGGGGATTGGGCCTGATGGCCTCCTGGGGGCTAAGCCTAACCCAAGGTGGGTCTCCCAGGGGCCCATCCGAAGGTGCTTGGCGCCCCAGCGCCAGGGATTGGGGACCCGAGACCCAGCGCCGGATTCACCCTGCTGCCCCCCACCCCTGGGCCGCTAGGGAGGCCGCCGGTTATTCAGGGGGGGAGAACGGGCAGGGCCCTCTGAGCCCCCAGCGACCTTCGAAGGCCCCCGCGCCAAAATGTTTGGGCCCAGGCTTCTGCTCGCCAGCGCCCTCACTCCGCCCGCCCCTCCACTCACAGCACAGCCGGCATTTCGGGCCTGGCGACATCCTGCTTGCTAACCCTAACCCTAGGTCAGTCCCCGAGAGGCCCATAACAAGGGGCCTGGGGCTGCAACGCTGGGGATTGGGGACCCCTGAGACCCAGGGCCAAACTAACACTGCTGCCCCTCCACCACCTGGGCCACTAGGGGCGCTGCCACTCATTCAGGGCAGGAGATCATACAGGGCCCTCCCAGCCACCCCCCTCCCGGACCCTCGATGTACCCGCTCCCCAAAGCGCTTGGGCCCACGCTCCCACTAGTCAGCGCCCTCACCTCAACCCGCCCCTCCGCTCGAAACACAGCAGGCGGATCGGACCTGCCGTACTCTTGGAGGCTAATCCTAACCCTAGTTCGGTCCCCGAACGGCCCATCCAAGGGGCTTGGCGCCCCAACGCTGGGGATTGTTAACCTCCGAATCCCAGCGCTGGACTCACCCTGCTGCCCCCCACCACCCGGGCCGCTAGGGGCGCCGCCAGTCATTCAGGTCGAGAAGGGGTAGGGCCCTCCGAGCCCCTGGAGACCTTCGAAGGCGGCCTGCGACAAAACAGTTGGGCCCACGCTCCCACTCACCAGCGCCCTCCCCTCGGCCCGCCCCCGCCCCGCCACAGCGCCCATGGATCCTGCCTGCCGGCCTCCTCTGGGCTAATCCTAACCCTAGGTCGACCCCCAAGGGGCTCCTTCCAAGGGGCCTGGCACCGCAATGCCAGGGATTGGGGACCCCCGCCCCAGCGCTGGACTCACCCTCCGCCCCACCGCCACCCGGGCCGTTATTGGCGCCTCCTGTCATCAGGGCGGCAGAACGGGCAGGGCCCTCTGAGCCCCCAGCGACCTTGGAAGGCCCCAGGCGCCAAAATGTTTGCGCCCAGGCTCCTGCTCGCCAGCGCCCTCACTCCGCGGGCCCCTCCACTCGCCGCACAGCCGGCATTTTGGGCCTGCCGGCATCCTGCTTGCTAACCCTAAACCTAGGTCAGTCCCCGAGAGGCCCCTGACAAGGGGCCCAGGGATGCAACGCTGGGGATTGGGGACCCCAGTGCCCCAGGGCCGGACTAACACTGTTGCACCTCCACCACCTGGGCCACTAGGGGCGCTGCCGCTCATTCCCGGCGGGAGAAGGGGCAGGGCCCTCCAAGCCCCCTTCCACATTCGATGGCCCCCTGCCCCAAAGCGCTTGGGCCCACGTTCCCACTAGTCAGCGCCCTCACCTCAACCCGCCCCTCCGCTCAAAACACAGCAGCCGGATCGGACCTGCCGGCCTCCTGGGGGCTAACCCTAACCCTAGGTCGGTTCCCGAGGGGCCCCTCCCAAGGGGCCTTGCGCCGCCATGCCCGGGATTCTGGACGTCCTAGTCCCAGGGCCGGACTCACCCTGCAGCCCCCCACCCCTGGGCCGCTAGGGGGCCGGCCGGTTATTCAGGGGAGGAGAACGGGCAGGGCCCTCTGAGCCCCCAGCGACCTTCGAAGGCCCCCGCGCCAAAATGTTTGGGCCCAGGCTTCTGCTCGCCAGCGCCCTCACTCAGCCCGCCCCTCCACTCACAGCACAGCCGGCATTTCGGGCCTGGCGACATCTTGCTTGCTAACCCTAACCCTAGGTCAGTCCCCGAGAGGCCCATAACAAGGGGCCTGGGGCTGCAACGCTGGGGATTGGGGACCCCTGAGACCCAGGGCCAAACTAACACTGCTGCCCCTCCACCACCTGGGCCACTAGGGGCGCTGCCACTCATTCAGGGCAGGAGATCATACAGGGCCCTCCCAGCCACCCCCCTCCCGGACCCTCGATGTACCCGCTCCCCAAAGCGCTTGGGCCCACGCTCCCACTAGTCAGCGCCCTCACCTCAACCCGCCCCTCCGCTCGAAACACAGCAGGCGGATCGGACCTGCCGTACTCTTGGAGGCTAATCCTAACCCTAGTTCGGTCCCCGAAGGGCCCATCCAAGGGGCTTGGCGCCCCAACGCTGGGGATTGGGAACCTCCGAATCCCAGCGCTGGACTCACCCTGCTGCCCCCCACCACCCGGGCCGCTAGGGGCGCCGCCAGTCATTCAGGTCGAGAAGGGGTAGGGCCGTCCCAGCCCCTGGAGACCTTCGAAGGCGGCCTGCGCCAAAACAGTTGGGCCCACGCTCCCACTCACCAGCGCCCTCCCCTCGGCCCGCCCCCCCCCCCCCGCCACACCGCCCATGGATCCTGCCTGCCGGCCTCCTCTGGGCTAATCCTAACCCTAGGTCGACCCCCAAGGGGCTCCTTCCAAGGGGCCTGGCACCGCAATGCCAGGGATTGGGGACCCCCGCCCCAGCGCTGGACTCACCCTCCGCCCCACCACCACCCGGGCCGTTATTGGCGCCGCCTGTCATCAGGGCGGCAGAACGGGCAGGGCCCTCTGAGCCCCCAGCGACCTTGGAAGGCCCCAGTCGCCAAAATGTTTGCGCCCAGGCTCCTGCTCGCCAGCGCCCTCACTCCGCGGGCCCCTCCACTCGCCGCACAGCCGGCATTTTGGGCCTGCAGGCATCCTGCTTGCCAACCCTAACCCTAGGTCAGTCCCCGAGAGGCCCCTGACAAGGGGCCCGGGGATGCAACGCTGGGGATTGGGGACCCCAGTGCCCCAGGGCCGGACTAACACTGTTGCCCCTCCACCACCTGGGCCACTAGGGGCGCTGCCGCTCATTCCCGGCAGGAAAAGGGGCAGGGCCCTCCAAGCCACCTTCCACATTCGATGGCCCCCTGCCCCAAAGCGCTTGGGCCCACGTTCTCACTAGTCAGCGCCCTCACCTCAACCCGCCCCTCCGCTCGAAACACAGCAGGCGGCTCGGACCTGCCCTACTACTGGAGGCTAATCCTAACCCTGGGTCGGTCCCCGAAGGGCCCATCCAAGGGGCTTGGCGCCCCAACGCTGGGGATTGGGAACCTCCGAACCCCAGCGCTGGACTCACCCTGCAGCCCCCCGCTACCCGGGGCGGTAGGGGCGCCGCCAGTCATTCAGGCTCCAGAACGGGTAGGGCCCTCCGAGCCCCTGGCGAGCTTCGAAGGCCGCCTGCGCCAAAACACTTGGGCCCACGCTCCCACTCACCAGCGCCCTCCCCTCTGCCCGCCCCCCCTCCCCACACCGCCCATGGATCCTCCCTGCCGGCCTCCTCGGGGCTAATCCTAACCCTAGGTCGGCCCCCAAGGGGCCAGGCACCGCAATGCCAGGGATTGGGGACCCCCGACCCAGCGCTGGACTCACCCTCCGCCCCACCGCCACCCGGGCCTTTATTGGCGCCGCTGGTCATTCAGGCCGGGAGAATGTGCAGGGCACACCCAGCCCCTGGCGCATTTCGAAGGCCCACGCGCCAAACTCTTGGGCCCCCGCTCCCACTCCTCAATGCCCTCAGCTCGGCCTGCCCCTCCGCTCGCTGCACATCCAGCAGATCGGGCTTGCAGGCCTCCTGGGGGCTAACCCTAACTCTAGGTGGGCTCCTTAGGGGCCCCTCGCAAGGGGCCTGGCGCCCCAACGCCTGGGATTGGGGACCCGAGACCCAGCGCTGGACTCACCCTCCGCCCCACCGCCACCCGGGACGTTATTGGCGCCGCCTGTCATCAGGGCGGCAGAACGGGCAGGGCCCTCTGAGCCCCCAGCGACCTTGGAAGGCCCCAGGCACCAAAATGTTTGTGCCCAGGCTCCTGCTCGCCAGCGCCCTCACTCCGCCCGCCCCTCCACTCGCCGCACAGCCGGCATTTTGGGCCTGCCGACATCCTGCTTGCTAACCCTAACCCTAGGTCAGTCCCAGAGAGGTCCATAACAAAGAGCCTGGGACTGCAACGCTGGGGATTGGGGACCCCTGATACCCAGGGCCAAACACACACTGCTGCCCCTCCACCACCTGGGCCACTAGGGGCGCTGCCGCTCATTCAGGGCAGGAGAACATACAGGGCCCTCCAGCCCACCCCCCTCCTGGACCCTCCATGCACCCGCTCCCCAAAGCGCTTGGGCCCACGCTCCCACTAGTCACCGCCCTCACCTCAACCCGCCCCTCCACTCGAAACACAGCAGCCGGATCGGACCTGCCGGCCTCCTGGGGGCTAACCCTAACCCTAGGTCGGTTCCCCAGGGGCCCCTCCCAAGGAGCCTTGCGCCGCCATGCCCGGGATCCTGGACGTCCTAGCCCCAGGGCCGGACTCACCCTGCAGCCACCCGCCACCCGGGCCGCTAGGAGCGCCGCCGGTCATTCAGGCGGGAGAAGGGGCAGGGTCCTACAAGCCCCTGACGACCTTCGAAGGCCGCCCCAGCGCCAAAACCTGTGGGCCCAGGGTCCCGCTCGCCAGCTCCCTCCCCTGGCCTGCCTTAATGCGCGGTACACAGCCAGGGGATTGGGCCTGATGGCCTCCTGGGGGCTAAGCCTAACCCAAGGTGGGTCCCCCAGGGGCCCATCCGAAGGTGCTTGGCGTCCCAACGCCAGGGATTGGGGACCCGAGACCCAGCGCCGGATTCACCCTGCAGCCCCCCCACCCCTGGGCCGCTAGGGGGCCCGCCGGTTATTCAGGGGGGGAGAACGGGCAGGGCCCTCTGAGCCCCCAGCGACCTTCGAAGGCCCCCGCGCCAAAATGTTTGGGCCCAGGCTTCTGCTCGCCAGCGCCCTCACTCCGCCCGCCCCTCCACTCACAGCACAGCCGGCATTTCGGGCCTGCCGGCATCCTGCTTGCTAACCCTAACCCTAGGTCAGTCCCCGAGAGGCCCATAACAAGGGGCCTGGGGCTGCAACGCTGGGGATTGGGGACCCCTGAGACCCAGGGCCAAACTAACACTGCTGCCCCTCCACCACCTGGGCCACTAGGGGCGCTGCCGCTCATTCAGGGCAAGAGAACTTACAGGGCCCTCCCAGCCCCCCCCCCCGGACCCTCAATACACCCGCTCCCCAAAGCGCTTGGTCCCAAGATCTCACTAGTCAGCGCCCTCACCTCAACCCGCCCTTCCGCTCGAAACACAGCAGGCGGATCGGACCTGCCCTACTCCTGGAGACTAATCCTAACCCTAGGACGGTCCCCGAAGGGCCCATCCAAGGGGCTTGGCGCCCCAACGCTGGGGATTGGGAACCTCGAAACCCCAGCGCTGGACTCACCCTGCAGCCCCTGGCCACCCGGGCCGCTAGGGGCGCCGCCAGTCATTCAGGCTCGAGAACGGGTAGGACCCTCCGAGCCCCTGGCGAGCTTCGAAGGCCGCCTGCGCCAAAACACTTGGGCCCACGCTCCCACTCACCAGCGCCCTCCCCTGGGCCCGCCCCCCCCCCTCGCCACACCGCCCATGGATCCTGCCTGCCGGCCTCCTCGGGGCTAATCCTAACACTAGGTCGGCCCCCAAGGGGCTCCTCCCAAAGGGCCTGGCACCGCAATGCCAGGGATTGGGGACCCCCGCCCCAGCGCTGGACTCACCCTCCGCCCCACCTACACCCAGGCCTTTATTGGCGCCGCTGGTCATTCAGGGCGGGATAATGTGCAGGGCACACCGAGCCCCTGGCGCATTTCGAAGGTCCCCGCGCCAAACTCTTGGGCCCCCGCTCCCACTCCTCAACGCCCTCAGCTCGGCCTGACCCTCCGCTCGCTGCACTTCCAGCAGATCGGGCTTGCAGGCCACCTGGGGGCTAACCCTAACTCTAGGTGGGCTCCATAGGGGCCCCTCGCAAGGGGCCTGGCGCCCCAACCCCTGGGATTGGGGACCCGAGACACAGCGCTGGACTCACCTTCCGCCCCACCGCCACCCGGGCCGTTATTGGCGCCGCCTGTCATCAGGGCGGCAGAACGGGCAGGGCCCTCTGAGCCCCCAGCGACCTTGGAAGGCCCCAGGCGCCAAAATGTTTGGGCCCAGGCTCCTGCTCGCCAGCGCCCTCACCCCGCCCGCCCCTCCACTCGCCGCACAGCCGGCATTTTGGGCCTGCCGGCATCCTGCTTGCTAACCCTAACCCTAGGTCAGTCCTCGCGAGGCCCCTGACAAGGGGCCCGGGGATGGAACGCTGGGGATTGGGGACCCCAGTGCCCCAGGGCCGGACTAACACTATTGCCCCTCCACCACCTGGGCCACTAGGGGCGCTGCCGCTCATTCCCGGCGGGAGAAGGGGCAGGGCCCTCCAAGCCCCCTTCCACATTCGATGGCCCCCTGCCCCAAAGCGCTTGGGCCCACGTTCCCACTAGTCAGCGCCCTCACCTCAACCCGCCCCTCCGCTCCAAACACAGCAGCCGGATCGGACCTGCCGGCCTCCTGGGGGCTAACCCTAACCCTAGGTCGGTTCCCGAGGGGCCCCTCCCAAGCGGCCTTGCGCCGCCCTGCCTGGGATCCTGGACGTCCTAGCCCCAGGGCCGGACACACCCTGCAGCCACCCGCCACCCGAGCCGCTAGGAGCGCCGCCGGTCATTCAGGCGGGAGAAGGGGCAGGGTCCTACAAGCCCCTGACGACCTTCGAAGGCTGCCCCAGCGCCAAAACCTGTGGGCCCACGGTCCCGCTCGCCAGCTCCCTCCCCTGGCCCGCCGCAATGCGCGCTATACAGCCAGGGGGTTGGGCCTGATGGCCTCCTGGGGGCTAAGCCTAAGCCAAGGTGGGTCCCCCAGGGGCCCATCCGAAAGTGCTTGGCGCCCCAACAGCAGGGATTGGGGACCCGAGACCCAGCGCCGGATTCACCCTGAAGCCCCCCACCCCTGGGCCGCCAGGGGGCCCGCCGGTTATTCAGGGGGGGAGAACGGGCAGGGCCCTCTGAGCCCCCAGCGACCTTCGAAGGCCCCCGCGCCAAAATGTTTGGGCCCAGGCTTCTGCTCGCCAGCGCCCTCACTCCGCCCGCCCCTCCACTCACAGCACAGCCGGTATTTCGGGCCTGCCGTCATCCTGCTTGCTAACACTAACCCTAGGTCAGTCCCCGAGAGGCCCATAACAAGGGGCCTGGGGCTGCAACACTGGGGATTGGCGACCCCTGAGACCCAGGGCCAAACTAACACTGCTGCCCCTCCACCACCTGGGCCACTAGGGGCGCTGCCACTCATTCAGGGCAGGAGAACATACAGGGCCCTCCCAGCCCCCCCCCCGGACCCTTGATGCACCCGCTCCCCAAAGCGCTTGGGCCCACGCTCCCACTAGTCAGCGCCCTCACCTCAACCCGCCCCTCCGCTCGAAACACAGCAGGCGGATCGGACCTGCCGTACTCCTGGAGGCTAATCCTAACCCTAGGTCGGTCCCCAAAGGGCCCATCCAAGGGGCTTGGTGCCCCAACACTGGGGATTGGGAACCTCCGAACCCCAGCGCTGGACTCACCCTGCAGCGCCCCGGGACCCGGGCCGCTAGGGGCGGAGCCAGTCATTCAGGCTCCAGAATGGGTAGGGCCCTCCGAGCCCCTGGCGAGCTTCGAAGGCCGCCTGCGCCAAAACACTTGGGCCCACGCTCCAACTCACCAGCGCCCTCCCCTCTGCCCGCCCACCCCCTCCCCACACCGCCTATGGATCCTGCCTGCCGGCCTCCTCGGGGCTAATCCTTACCCTAGGTCGGCCCCCAAGGGGCTCCTCCCAAGGGGCCTGGCACCGCAATGCCAGGGATTGGGGACCCCCGCCCCAGCGCTGGACTCACCCTCCGCCGCACCGCCACCCGGGCCTTGGCGCCGCTGGTCATTCAGGGCGGGATAATGTGCAGGGCACACCCAGCCCCTGGCGCATTTTGAAGGCCCCCGCGCCAAACTCTTGGGCCCCCGCTCCCACTCCTCAACGCCCTCAGCTCAGCCTGCCCCTCCGCTCGCTGCACATCCAGCAGATCGGGCTTTTAGGCTTCCTGGGGGCTAACCCTAACTCTAGGTGGGCTC
Source organism: Ursus americanus (assembly GCF_024610735.1). Lineage (NCBI taxonomy): Eukaryota > Metazoa > Chordata > Mammalia > Carnivora > Ursidae > Ursus > Ursus americanus. The sequence goes on along the minus strand of NW_028273760.1, from coordinate 99,795 downwards.
CTTAGGGGCCCCTCGCAAGGGGCTTGGCGCCCCAACGCTGGGGATTGGGAACCTCGGAACCCCAGCGCTGGACTCACCCTGCAGCCCCTGGCCACCCGGGCCGCTAGGGGCGCCGCCAGTCATTCAGGCTCGAGAACGGGTAGGACCCTCCGAGCCCCTGGCGAGCTTTGAAGGCCGCCTGCGCCAAAACACTTGGGCCCACGCTCCCACTCACCAGCGCCCTCCCCTCGGCTCGCCCCCCCCTCGCCACACCGCCCATGGATCCTGCCTGCCGGCCTCCTCGGGGCTAATCCTAACCCTAGGTCGGCCCCCAAGGGGCTCCTCCCAAGAGGCCTGGCACCGCAATGCCAGGGATTGGGGACCCCCGCCCCAGCGCTGGACTCACCCTCCACCCCACCGCCACCCGGGCCTTTATTGGCGCCGCTGGTCATTCAGGGCGGGAGAATGTGCAGGGCACACGGAGCCCCTGGCGCATTTCGAAGGCCCCCGCGCCAAACTCTTGGGCCCCCGCTCCCACTCATCAAGGACCTCAACTCGGCCTGCCCCTCCGCTCGCTGCACATCCAGCAGATCGGGCCTGCAGGCCTCCTGGGGGCTAACCCTAACTCTAGGTTGGCTCCTTAGGGGCCCCTCGCAAGGGGCCTGGCGCCCCAACGCCTGGGATTGGGGACCCGAGACCCAGCGCTGGACTCACCCTCCGCCCCACCGCCACCCGGGCCGTTATTGGCGCCGCCTGTCATCAGGGCGGCAGAACGGGCAGGGCCCTCTGAGCCCCCAGCGACCTTGGAAGGCCCCAGGCGCCAAAATGTTTGGGCCCAGGCTCCTGCTCGCCAGCGCCCTCACTCCGCCCGTCCCTCCACTGGCCGCACAGCCGGCATTTTGGGCCTGCCGGCATCCTGCTTGCTAACCCTAACCCTAGGTCAGTCCGTGAGAGGCCCCTGACAAGGGGCCTGGGGATGCAACGCTGGGGATTGGGGACCCCAGTGCCCCAGGGTCGGACTAACACTGTTGCCCCTCCACCACCTGGGCCACTAGGGGCGCTGCCGCTCATTCCCGGCGGGAGAAGGGGCAGGGCCCTCCAAGCCCCCTTCCACATTCGATGGCCCCCTGCCCCAAAGCGCTTGGGCCCACGTTCCCACTAGTCAGCGCCCTCACCTCAACCCGCCCCTCCGCTCGAAACACAGCAGCCGGATCGGACCTGCCGGCCTCCTGGGGGCTAACCCTAACCCTAGGTCGGTTCCCGAGGGACGCCTCCCAAGGGGCCTTGCACCGCCATGCCCGGGATCCTGGACGTCCTAGCCCCAGGGCCGGACTCACCCTGCAGCCACCCGCCACCCGGGCCGCTAGGAGCGCCGCCGGTCATTCAGGCGGGAGAAGGGGCAGGGTCCTACAAGCCCCTGACGACCTTAGAAGGCCGCCCCAGCGCCAAAACCTGTGGGCCCACGGTCCCGCTCGCCAGCTCCCTCCCCTGGCCCGCCGCAATGCGCGCTACACAGCCAGGGGATTGGGCCTGATGGCCTCCTGGGGGCTAAGCCTAACCCAAGGTGGGTCCCCCAGGGGCCCATCCGAAGGTGCTTGGCGCCCCAACGCCAGGGATTGGGGACCCGAGACCCAGCGCCGGATTCACCCTGCTGCCCCCCACCCCTGGGCCGCTAGGGGGGCCGCCAGTTATTCAGTGGGGGAGAATGGGCAGGGCCCTCTGAGCACCCAGCGACCTTCGAAGGCCCCCGCGCCAAAATGTTTGGGCCCAGGCTTCTGCTCGCCAGCGCCCTCACTCCGCCCGCCCCTCCACTCACAGCACAGCCGGCATTTCGGGCCTGCTGGCATCCTGCTTGCTAACCCTAACCCTAGGTCAGTCCCCGAGAGGCCCATCACAAGGGGCCTGGGGCTGCAACGCTGGGGATTGGGGACCCCTGAGACCCAGGGCCAAACTAACACTGCTGCCCCTCCACCACCTGGGCCACTAGGGGCGCTGCCGCTCATTCAGGGCAGGAGAACATGCAGGGCACTCTCAGCCTCCCCCCCTCCCCCGGACCCTCGATGCACAGGCTACCCAAAGCGCTTGGGCCGACGCTCCAACTAGTCAGCGCCCTCACCTCAACACGCCCCTCCGCTCGAAACACAACAGGCGGATCGGCCTGCCGTACTCCTGGAGGCTAATCCTAACCCTAGGTCGGTCCCCGAAGGGCCCATCCAAGGGGTTTGGCGCCCCAACGCTGGGGATTGGGAACCTCCGAACCCCAGCGCTGGACTCACCCTGCAGCCCCCCACCACCCGGACCGCTAGGGGCGCCCCCAGTCATTCAGGCTCGAGAACGGGTAGGGTCCTCCGAGCCCCTGGCGAGCTGCGAAGGCCGCCTGCGCCAAAACACCTGGGCTCACGCTCCCACTCACCAGCGCCATTCCCTCGGCCCGCCCCCCCCCTCTCCACACCGCCCATGGATCCTGCCTGCCGGCCTCCTCGGGGCTAATCCTAACCCTACGTCGGCCCCCAAGGGGCTCCTCCCAAGAGGCCTGGCACCGCAATGCCAGGGATTGGGGACCCCCGCCCCAGCGCTGGACTCACCCTCCACCCCACCGCCACCCGGGCCTTTATTGGCGCCGCTGGTCATTCAGGGCGGGAGAATGTGCAGGGCACATCGAGCCCCTGGCGAAGTTCGAAGGCCCCCGCGCCAAACTCTTGGGCCCCCGCTCCCACTCCTCAACGCCCTCAGCTCGGCCTGCCCCTCCGCTCGCTGCACATCCAGCAGATCGGGCTTGCAGGCCTCCTGGGGGCTAACCCTAACTCTAGGTGGGCTCCTTTGGGGCCCCTCGCAATGGTCATGGCGCCCCAACGCCTGGGATTGGGGACCCGAGACCCAGCGCTGGACTCACCCTCCGCCCCACCGCCACCTGGGCCGTTATTGGCGCCGCCTGTCATCAGGGCGGCAGAATGGGCAGGGCTCTCTGAGCCCCCAGCGACCTTGGAAGGCCCCAGGCGCCAAAATGTTTGGGCCCAGGCTCCTGCTCGCCAGCGCCCTCACTCCGCCCGCCCCTCCACTCGCCACACAGCCGGTATTTTGGGCCTGCCGACATCCTGCTTGCTATCCCTAACCCTAGGTCAGTCCCCGAGAGCCCCTGACAAGGGGCCCAGGGATGCAACGCTGGGGATTGGGGACCCCAGTGCCCCAGGGCCGGACTAACACTGTTGCCCCTCCACCACCTGGGCCACTAGGGGCGCTGCCGCTCATTCCCGGCGGGAGAAGGGACAGGGCCCTCCAAGCCCCCTTAAACATTCGATGGCCCCCTGCCCCAAAGCGCTTGGGCCCACGTTCCCACTAGTCAGCGCCCTCACCTCAACCCACCCCTCCGCTCGAAACACAGCAGCCGGATCGGACCTGCCGGCCTCCTGGGGGCTAACCCTAACCCTAGGTCGGTTCCCGAGGGGCCCCTCCCAAGGGGACTTGCGCCGCCATGCCCGGGATCCTGGACGTCCTAGCCCCAGGGCCAGACTCACCCTGCAGCCACCCGCCACCCGGGCCGCTAGGAGCGCCGCCGGTCATTCAGGCGGGAGAAGGGGCAGGGTCCTACAAGCCCCTGACGACCTTCGAAGGCCGCCCCAGCGCCAAAACCTGTGGGCCCACGGTCCCGCTCGCCAGCTCCCTCCCCTGGCCCGCCGCAATGCGCGCTACACAGCCAGGGGATTGGGCCTGATGGCCTCCTGGGGGCTAAGCCTAACCCAAGGTGGGTCCCCCAGGGGCCCATCCGAAGGTGCTTGGCGCCCCAACGCCAGGGATTGGGGACCCGAGACCCAGCGCCGGATTCACCCTGCTGCCCCCCACCCCTGGGCCGCTAGGGGGGCCGCCAGTTATTCAGTGGGGGAGAACGGGCAGGGCCCTCTGAGCCCCCAGCGACCTTCGAAGGCCCCCGCGCCAAAATGTTTGGGCCCAGGCTTCTGCTCGCCAGCGCCCTCACTCCGCCCGCCCCTCCACTCACAGCACAGCCGGCATTTCGGGCCTGCCGGCATCCTGCTTGCTAACCCTAACCCAAGGTCAGTCCCCGAGAGGCCCATAACAAGGGGCCTGGGGCTGCAACGCTGGGGATTGGGGACCCATGAGACCCAGGGCCAAACTAACACTGCTGCCCCTCCACCACCTGGGCCACTAGGGGCGCTGCCGCTCATTCAGGGCAGGAGAACATGCAGGGCACTCCCAGCCTCCCCCCCTCCCCCGGACCCTCGATGCACAGGCTACCCAAAGTGCTTGGGCCCACGCTCTCACTAGTCAGCGCCCTCACCTCAACCCGCCCCTCCGCTCGAAACACAGCAGGCGGATCGGCCTGCCGTACTCCTGGAGGCTAATCCTAACCCTAGGTCGGTCCCCGAAGGGCCCATCCAAGGGGTTTGGCGCCCCAACGCTGGGGATTGGGAACCTCCGAACCCCAGCGCTGGACTCACCCTGCAGCCCCCCACCACCCGGACCGCTAGGGGCGCCCCCAGTCATTCAGGCTCGAGAAAGGGTAGGGTCCTCCGAGCCCCTGGCGAGCTGCGAAGGCCGCCTGCGCCAAAACACCTGGGCTCACGCTCCCACTCACCAGCGCCATCCCCTCGGCCCGCCCCCCCCCCCTCGCCACACCGCCCATGGATCCTGCCTGCCGGCCTCCTCGGGGCTAATCCTAACCCTACGTCGGCCCCCAAGGGGCTCCTCCCAAGAGGCCTGGCACCGCAATGCCAGGGATTGGGGACCCCGCCCCAGCGCTGGACTCACCCTCCGCTCCACCGCCACCCGGGCCTTTATTGGCGCCGCTGGTCATTCAGGGCGGGAGAATGTGCAGGGCACACCGAGCCCCTGGCGCATTTCGAAGGCCCCCGCGCCAAACTCTTGGGCCCCCGCTCCCACTCCTCAACGCCCTCAGCTCGGCCTGCCCCTCCGCTCGCTGCACATCCAGCAGATTGGGCTTGCAGGCCTCCTGGGGGCTAACCCTAACTCTAGGTGGGCTCCTTAGGGGCGCCTCGCAAGGGGCATGGCGCCCCAACCCCTGGGATTGGGGACCCGAGACCCAGCGCTGGACTCACCCTCCGCCCCACCGCCACCCGGGCCGTTATTGGCGCCGCCTGTCATCAGGGCGGCAGAATGGGCAGGGCTCTCTGAGCCCCCAGCGACCTTGGAAGGCCCCAGGCGCCAAAATGTTTGGGCCCAGGCTCCTGCTCGCCAGAGCCCTCACTCCGCCCGCCCCTCCACTCGCCGCAGAGCCGGCATTTTGGGCCTGCTGGCATCCTGGTTGCTAATCCTAACCCTAGGTCAGTCCCCGAGAGGCCCCTGACAAGGGGCCCGGGGATGCAACGCTGGGGATTGGGGACCCCTGTGCCACAGGGACAGACTAACACTGCTGCCCCTCCACCACCTGGGCCACTAGGGGCGCTGCCGCTCATTCCCGGCGGGAGAAGGGGCAGGGCCCTCCAAGCCCCCTTCCACATTCGATGGCCCCCTGCCCCAAAGCGCTTGGGCCCACGTTCCCACTAGTCAGCGCCCTCACCTCAACCCGCCCCTCCGCTCGAAACACAGCAGCCGGATCGGACCTGCCGGCCTCCTGGGGGCTAACCCTAACCCTAGGTCGGTTCCCGAGGGGCCCCTCCCAAGGGGCCTTGCGCCGCCATGCCCGGGATCCTGGACGTCCTAGCCCCAGGGCTGGACTCACCCTGCAGCCACCCGCCACCCGGGCCGCTAGGAGTGCCGCCGGTCATTCAGGCCGGAGAAGGGGCAGGGTCCTACAAGCCCCTGACGACCTTCGAAGGCCGCCCCAGCGCCAAAACCTGTGGGCCCACGGTCCCGCTCGCCAGCTCCCTCCCCTGGCCCGCCGCAATGCGCGCTACACAGCCAGGGGATTGGGCCTGATGGCCTCCTGGGGGCTAAGCCTAACCCAAGGTGGGTCCCCCAGGGGCCCATCCGAAGGTGCTTGGCGCCCCAACGCCAGGGATTGGGGACCCGAGACCCAGCGCCGGATTCACCCTGCTGCCTCCCAACCATTGGCCGCTAGGGGGGCCGCCGGTTATTCAGGGGGGGAGAATGTGCAGGGCACACCGAGCCCCTGGCGCATTTCGAAGGCCCCCGCGCCAAACTCTTGGGCCCCCGCTCCCACTCCTCAACGCCCTCAGCTCGGCCTGCCCCTCCGCTCGCTGCACATCAAGCAGATCGGGCTTGCAGGCCTCCTGGGGGCTAACCCTAACTCTAGGTGGGCTCTTAGGGGCCCCTCGCAAGGGGCCTGGCGCCCCAACGCCTGGGATTGGGGACCCGAGACCCAGCGCTGGACTCACCCTCCGCCCCACCGCCAACCGGGCCGTTATTGGCGCCGCCTGTCATCAGGGCGGCAAAATGGGCAGGGCTCTCTGAGCCCCCAGCGACCTTGGAATGCCCCAGGCGCCAAAATGTTTGGGCCCAGGCTCCTGCTCGCCAGAGCCCTCACTCCGCCCACACCTCCACTCGCCACACAGCCGGCATTTTGGGCCTGCTGGCATCCTGGTTGCTAATCCTAACCCTAGGTCAGTCCCCGAGAGGCCCCTGACAAGGGGCCCGGGGATGCAACGCTGGGGATTGGGGACCCCTGTGCCACAGGGACAGACTAACACTGTTGCCCCTCCACCACCTGGGCCACTAGGGGCGCTGCTGCTCATTCCCGGCCGGAGAAGGGGCAGGGCCCTCCAAGCCCCCTTCCACATTCGATGGCCCCCTGCCCCAAAGCGCTTGGGCCCACGTTCCCACTAGTCAGCGTCCTCACCTCAACCCGCCCCTCGGCTCGAAACACAGCAGCCAGATCGGACCTGCCGGCCTCCTGGGGGCTAACCCTAACCCTAGGTCGGTTCCCGAGGGGCCCCTCCCAAGGGGCCTTGCGCCGCCATGCCCGGGATCCTGGACGTCCTAGCCCCAGGGAAGGACTCACCGTGCAGCCACCCGCCACCTGGGCCGCTAGGAGCGCCGCCGGTCATTCAGGCGGGAGAAGGGGCAGGGTCCTACAAGCCCCTGACAACCTTCGAAGGCCGCCCCAGCGGCAAAACCTGTGGGCCCACGGTCCCGATCGCCAGCTCCCTCCCCTGGCCCGCCGCAATGCGCGCTACACAGCCAGGGGATTGGGCCTGATGGCCTCCTGGGGGCTAAGCCTAACCCAAGGTGGGTCCCCCAGGGGCCCATCCGAAGGTGCTTGTCGCCCCAACGCCAGGGATTGGGGACCCGAGACCCAGCGCGGGATTCACCCTGCAGCCCCCAACCCCTGGGCCGCTCGGGGACCCGCCGGTTATTCAGGGGGGGAGAACGGGCAGGGCCCTCTGAGCCCCCAGCGACCTTCGAAGGCCCCAGGCGCCAAAATGTTTGGGCCCAGGCTTCTGCTCGCCACGCCCTCACTCCGCCCGCCCCTCCACTCACAGCACAGCCGGCATTTCGGGCCTGCCGGCATCCTGCTTGCTAACCCTAACCCTAGGTCAGTCCCCGAGAGGCCCATAACCAGGGGCCTGGGGCTGCAACGCTGGGGATTGGGGATCCCTGAGACCCAGGGCCAAACTAACACTGCTGCCCCTCCACCACCTGGGCCACTAGGGGCGCTGCCGCACATTCAGGGCAGGAGAACATGCAGGGCACTCCCAGCCTCCCCCCACCCCCCGGACCCTCGATGCACCCGCTCCCCAAAGCGCTTGGGCCGACGCTCCCACTAGTCAGCGCCCTCACCTCAACCCGCCCCTCCGCTCGAAACACACCAGGCGGATCGGAAATTCCGTACTCCTGGAGGCTAATCCTAACCCTAGGTCAGTCCCCGAAGGGCCCATCCAAGGGGCTTGGCGCCCCAACGCTGGGGATTGGGAACCTCCGAACCCCAGCGCTGGACTGACCCTGCAGCCCCCCGCCACCCGGGCCGCTAGGGGCGCCGCCAGTCATTCAGGCTCAAAAACAGGTAGGGCCCTCCGAGCCCCTGGGGAGCTTCGCAGGCCGCCTGTGCCAAAACACTTGGGCCCACGCTCCCACTCACCAGCGCCCTCCCCTCGGCCCGCCCCCCCCCTCACCACACTGCCCATGGATCCTGCCTGCCGGCCTCCTCGGGAAAGTCCTAACCCTAGGTCGGCCCCCAAGTGGCTCCTCCCAAGGGGCCTGGCAGAGCAATGCCAGGGATTGGGGACCCCCACCCCAGCGCTGGACTCACCCTCCGCCCCACCGCCACCCGGGCCGTTATTGGCGCCACCTGTCATCAGGGCGGCAGAATGGGCAGGGCTCTCTGAGCCCCCAGCGACCTTGGAAGGCCCCAGGCGCCAAAATGTTTGGGCCCAGGCTCCTGCTCGCCAGCGCCCTCACTCCGCCCGCCCCTCCACTCACAGCACAGCCGGCATTTTGGGCCTGCCGGCATCCTGCTTGCTAACCCTAACCCTAGGTCCGTCCTCCAGAGGCCCCTGACAAGGGGCCCGGGGATGCAACGCTGGGGATTGGGGACCCATGAGACCCAGGTCCAAACTAACACTGCTGCCCCTCCACCACCTGGGCCACTAGGGGCGCTGCCGCTCATTCAGGGCAGGAGAACATGCAGGGCACTCCCAGCCTCCCACCACCCTCGGACCCTCCATGTACCCGCTCCCCAAAGCGCTTGGGCCCACGCTCCCACTAGTCAGCGCCCTCACCTCAACCTTCCCCTCCGCTCGAAACACAGCAGGCGGATCGGACCTGCCGTACTCCTGGAGGCTAATCCTAACCCTAGGTCGGTCCCCGAAGGGCCCATCCAAGGGGCTTGGAGCCCCAACGCTGGGGATTGGGAACCTCCGAACCCCAGCGCTGGACTCACCCTCCGCCCCACCGCCACCCGGGCCGTTATTGGCGCCGCCTGTCATCAGGGCGGCAGAACGGGCAGGGCCCTCTGAGCCCCCAGCGACCTTCGAAGGCCCCAGGCGCCAAAATGTTTGGGCCCAGGCTCCTGCTCGCCAGCGCCCTCACTCCGCCCGTCCCTCCACTGGCCGCACAGCCGGCATTTTGGGCCTGCCGGCATCCTGCTTGCTAACCCTAACCCTAGGTCAGTCCGTGAGAGGCCCCTGACAAGGGGCCTGGGGCTGCAACGCTGCGGATTGGGGACCCCCGAGCCCCAGGGACAGACTAACACTGCTGCCGTCCACCACCTGGGCCACTAGGGGCGCTGTCTCTCATTCAGGGCGGGAGAAGGGGCAGGGCCCTCAGAGCCCCCGCGGACCTTCGATGGCCCCCCGCCCCAAAGCGCTTGGGCCCACGTTCCCACTCCTCAGCGCCCTCAGCTCGGCCTGCCCCTCCGCTCGCTGCACATCCAGCAGATCGGGCTTGCCGGACTCCTGGGGGCTAACCCGAGCTCTAGGTGGGCCCCTGAGGGGACCCATCCATGGGGCCTGGCGCCCTAACGCCGGGGATTGGGAACGTCTGAACCCCAGCACTGGACTCACCCTGCAGCCCACCGCCACCTGGGCTGTAGGAGCGCCACCGGTCATTCAGGGCTGGAGAAGAAGTAGGGCCCTCCGAGTCCCCGGCTAGCTTCGAAGGCCTCGTGCGCCAAAACACTTGGGCCCACGCTCCCTCTCTCCAGCGCCCTCCCCTCGGCCCCACCCCCCCGCTCGCCACACTGTCGGTGGATCCTGCCTGCCAGCGTCCTGGGGGCTAACCCTAGGCCCAGGACGGCCCCCGGGGGGCCCCGCCCAAGGGGCCTGCCACCGCAACTCCAGGCATTGGGGACCCCCAGCCCCAGGGCAAGACTAACACTGCTGCCCCTCCACCACCTGGGCACTAGGGGCGCTGCGGCTCATTCAGGGCTGGAGAAGGGGCAGGGCCCTCTGAGCCCCCGCAGACCTTCGATGGCCCCCCGCCCCAAAGCGCTTAGGCCCACGTTCCCACCAGTCAGCGCCCTCACCTCAAGCGGCCCCTCCGCTCGAAGGACAGCAGGCGGAAAGGACCTGTCGGCCACCTGGGGGTAACCTTAACCCTAGGGCGGTCCTCGAGGGGCCCCTCCCAAGGGGCTTTGCGCAGCCACGCCGGGGATCCTGGCCGTCTTAGCCCCAGGGCCGGACTCACCCTGCAGCCCCCTGGCACCCGGGCTGCTAGGGGCACCGACGGTCATTCAGGCGGGAGAAGGGTAGGGCCCTTGGAGCCCCCGACCTCCTTCAAAGGCCCCCGCGCCAAAACCTGTGGGCCCGGGGTCCCGCTTGCCAGCTCCCTCCCCTCGACCCGCCCCCCCGCGAGCCACACAGCCAGGGGATTGGGCCTGAAGGCCTCCTGGGGGCTCACCCAAACCCTAGGTGGGTCCCCGAGGGGCCCCTCCCAAGGGGCTTGGCGACCCAACGCCAGGGATTGGGAACCACTGAACCCCAGCGGTGGAATCACCCTGCAGCCCCCCGCCACTCTGGCAGCTAGCGGCGCCGCCGGTAATTCAGTCGGGAGAAGGAGCAGGGCCCTCCTAGCCCCTGATGACCTTCGAAGGCCCCCGCGCCAAAACGTTTGGGCCCACGCTCCCACTCCTCAGCACCCTCCGCTTGAACTACTCCTCTGCTTGACGCACATCCAGCAGGTCGGGCTTGCCGGCCTCCCGGGGGCTAACACTGACTCTAAGTGGGCTCGAGAGGGGCTCCACCCAAGGGGCCTGGCGCCTCAATGCCAGAGATTGGGGACCCGAGACCCAGCGCAGGACTCACCCTGCAGCCCCCCGCCACCTGGGCCGCTAGGGGGCCCCCGGTCATTCAGGGCGTAAGAACGGGCAGGGCCCTCTGTGCCCCAGGCAACCTTCGAAGCCCCCCCCCCCCCCGCTCCAAAATGTTCTGGGCGCAGGCTCCAGCTCGCCAGCGCCCTCACTCTGCCCGCCCCTCCACTCGCTGCACAGCGGGCATTTCGGGCCTGCCGGCATCCTTCTTGCTAACCCTAACCCTAGGTCAGTCCCTGAGAGGCCCCTGACAATGGGCCTGGGGCTGCAACGCTGGGGATTGGGGACCCCCGAGCCCCAGGGCCAGACTAACACTGCTGCCGTCCACCACCTGGGCCACTAGGGGCGCTGTCTCTCATTCAGGGCGGGAGAAGGGGCAGGGCCCTCAGAGCCCCCGCGGACCTTCGATGGCCCCCCGCCCCAAAGCGCTTGGGCCCACGTTCAGACTCCTCAGCGCCCTCAGCTCGGCCTGCCCCTCCGCTCGCTGCACATCCAGCAGATCGGGCTTGCCGGACTCCTGGGGGCTAACCTGAGCTCTAGGTGGGCTCCTGAGGGGCCCCATCCATGGGGCCTGGCGCCCTAACGCCGGGGATTGGGAACCTCCGAACCCCAGCACTGGACTCACCCTGCAGCCCAACGCCACCTGGGCCGTAGGGGCGCCACCGGTCATTCAGGGCTGGAGAAGAAGTAGGGCCCTCCGAGTCCCTGGCTAGCTTCGAAGGCCTCGTGCGCCAAAACACTTGGGCCCACGCTCCCTCTCTCCAGCGCCCTCCCCTCGGCCCCACCCCCCCGCTCGCCACACTGTCGGTGGATCCTGCCTGCCAGCGTCCTGGGGGCTAACCCTAAGCCCAGGAGGGCCCCAGGGGAGCCCCTCCCAAGGGGCCTGCCACCGCAACTCCAGGCATTGGGGACCCCCAGCCCCAGGGCAAGACTAACACTGCTGCCCCTCCACCACCTGGGCACTAGGGGCGCTGCCGCTCATTCAGGGCTGGAGAAGGGGCAGGGCCCTCTGAGCCCCCGCCGACCTTCGATGGCCCCCCGCCCCAAAGAGCTTAGGACCACGTTCCCACCAGTCAGCGCCCTCACCTCAAGCGGCCCCTCCGCTCGAAGGACAGCAGGCGGAAAGGACCAGTCGGCCACCTGGGGGTAACCTTAACCCTAGGGCGGTCCTCGAGGGGCCCCTCCCAAGGGGACTTGCGCAGCAACGCCGGGGATCCTGGCCATCTTAGCCCCAGGGCCGGACTCACCCTGCAGCCCCCTGGCACCCGGGCTGCTAGGGGCACCGACGGTCATTCAGGCGGGAGAAGGGTAGGGCCCTCGGAACCCCCGACCTCCTTCAAAGGCCCCCGCGCCAAAACCTGTGGGCCCGGGGTCCCGCTTGCCAGCTCCCTCCCCTCGACCCGCCCCACCGCGAGCCACACAGCCAGGGGATTGGGCCTGAAGGCCTCCTGGGGGCTAACCCAAACACTAGGTGGGTCCCCGAGGGGCCCCTCCCAAGGGGCTTGGCGACCCAACGCCAGGGAGTGGGAACCACTGAACCCCAGCGGTGGAATCACCCTGCAGCCCCCCGCCACTCTGGCCGCTAGGGGCGCTGCCGCTCATTCAGGGCAGGAGAACATACAGTGCCCTCCCAGCCACGCCCCCCCTCGGACCCTGGATGCACCCGCCCCCCAAAGCGCTTGGGCCCACGCTCCCACTAGTCAGCGCCCTCACCTCAACCCGCCCCTCCGCTCGAAACACAGCAGGCGGATCGGACCTGCCCTACTCCTGGAGGCTAATCCTAACCCTAGGTCGGTCCCCGAAGGGCCCATCCAAGGGGCTTGGCGCCCCAACGCTGGGGATTGGGAACCTCCGAACCCCAGCGCTGGACTCACCCTGCAGCGCCAGGCCACCCGGGCCGCTAGGGGCGCCGCCAGTCATTCAGGCTCGAGAATGGGTAGGGCCCTCCGAGCCCCTGGCGAGCTTCGAAGGCCGCCTGCGCCAAAACACTTGGGCCCACGCTCCCACTCACCAGCGCCCTCTCCTCGGCTCGCCCCCCCCCCCTCGCCACACCGCCCATGGATCCTGCCTGCTGGCGCCTTCGGGGCTAATCCTAACCCTAGGTCGGCCCCCAAGGGGCTCCTCCCAAGGGGCCTGGCACCGCAGTGCCAGGGATTGGGGACCCCCGCCCCAGCGCTGGACTCACCCTCCGCCCCACCGCCACCCGGGCCTTTATTGGCGCCGCTGGTCATTCAGGGCGGGAGAATGTGCAGGGCACACGGAGCCCCTGGCGCATTTCGAAGGCCCCCGCGCCAAACTCTTGGGCCCCCGTTCCCACTCCTCAACGCCCTCAGCTCGGCCTGCCCCTCTGCTCGCTGCACATCCAGCAGATCGGGCTTGCAGGCCTCCTGGGGGCTAACCCTAACTCTAGGTGGGCTCCTTAGGGGCCCCTCACAAGGGGCCTGGAGCCCCAACGCTTGGGATTGGGGACCCGAGCCCCAGCGCTGGACTCACCCTCCGCCCCACCGCCACCCGGGCCGTTATTGGCGCCCCCTGTCATCAGGGCGGCAGAACGGGCAGGGCCCTCTGAGCCCCCAGCGACCTTGGAAGGCCCCAGGCGCCAAAATGTTTGGGCCCAGGCTCCTGCTCGCCAGCGCCCTCACTCCGCCCGCCCCTCCACTCGCCGCACAGCCGGCATTTTGGGCCTGCCGGCATCCTGCTTGCTAACCCTAACCCTAGGTCCGTCCCCGAGAGGCCCCTGACAAGGGGCCCTGGGATGCAACGCTGGGGATTGGGGACCCCAGTGCCCCAGGGCCGGACTAACACTGTTGCCCCTCCACCACCTGGGCCACTAGGGGCGCTGCCGCTCATTCCCGGCGGGAGAAGGGGCAGGGCCCTCCAAGCCCCCTTCCACATTCGATGGCCCCCTGCCCCAAAGCGCTTGGGCCCACGTTCCCACTAGTCAGCGCCCTCACCTCAACCCGCCCCTCCGCTCGAAACACAGCAGCCGCATCGGACCTGCCGGCCTCCTGGGGGCTAACCCTAACCCTAGGTCGGTTCCCGAGGGGCCCCTCCCAAGGGGCCTTGCGCCGCCATGCCCGGGATCCTGGAAGTCCTAGCCCTAGGGCCGGACTCACCCTGCAGCCACCCGCCACCCGGGCCGCTAGGAGCGCCGCCGGTCATTCAGGCGGGAGAAGGGGCACGGTCCTACAAGCCCCTGACGACTTTTGAAGGCCGCCCCAGCGCCAAAACCTGTGGGCCCACGGTCCCGCTCGCCAGCTCCCTCCCCTGGCCGGCCGCAATGCGCGCTACACAGCCAGGGGATTGGGCCTGATGGCCTCGTGGGGGCTAAGCCTAACCCAAGGTGGGTCCCCCAGGGGCCCATCCGAAGGTGCTTGGCGCCCCAACGCCAGAGATTGGGGACCGGAGACCCAGCGCCGGATTCACCCTGTAGCCCCTCACCCCTGGGCCGCTAGGGGGCCCGCCGGTTATTCGGAGGGGGGGGAGAACGGGCAGGGCCCTCTGAGCCAGCAGCGACCTTCGAAGGCCCCCGCGCCAAAATGTTTGGTCCCAGGCTTCTGCTCGCCAGCGCCCTCACTCCGCCCGCCCCTCCACTCACAGCACAGCCGGCATTTCGGGCCTGCCGGCATCCTGCTTGCTAACCCTAACCCTAGGTCAGTCGCCGAGAGGTCCATCACAAGGGGCCTGGGGCTGCAACGCTGGGGATTGGGGACCCCTGAGACCCAGGGCCAAACTAACACTGCTGCCCCTCCACCACCTGGGCCACTAGGGGCGCTGCCGCTCATTCAGGGCAGGAGAACATACAGGGCCCTCCCAGCCCCCCACCCCCGGACCCTCGATGCACCCGCTCCCCAAAGCGCTTGGGCCCACGCTCTCACTAGTCAGCGCCCTCACCTCAACCCGCCCCTCCGCTCGAAACACAGCAGGCGGATCGGACCTGCCCTACTCCTGGAGGCTAATCCTAACCCTAGGTCGGTCCCCGAAGGGCCCATCCAAGGGGCTTGGCGCCCCAACGCTGGGGATTGGGAACCTCCGAACCCCAGCGCTGGACTCACCCTGCAGCGCCCCGCCACCCAGGCCGCTAGGGGTGCCGCCAGTCATTCAGGCTCAAGAACGGGAAGGGCCCTCCGAGCCCCTGGCGAGCTTCGAAGGCCGCCTGGCCAAAACACTTGGGCCCACGCTCCCACTCACCAGCGCCCTCCCCTCGGCTCTCCCCCCCCCCTCGCCACACCGCCCATGGATCCTGCCTGCCGGCCTCCTCGGGGCTAATCCTAACCCTAGGTCGGCCCCCAAGGGGCTCCTCCCAAGGGGCCTGGCACCGCAATGCCTCGGATTGGGGACCTCCGCCCCAGCGCTGGACTCACCCTCCGCCCCACCGCCACCCGGGCCTTTATTGGCGCCGCTGGTCATTCAGGGCGGGAGAATGTGCAGGGCACACCGAGCCCCTGGCGCATTTCGAAGGCCCCCGCGCCAAACTCTTGGGCCCCCGCTGCCACTTCTCAACGCCCTCAGCTCGGCCTGCCCCTCTGCTCCCTGCACATCCAGCAGATCGGCCTTGCAGGCCTCCTGGGGGCTAACCCTAACTCTAGGTGGGCTCCTTAGGGGCCCCTCGCAAGGGGCCTGGAGCCCCAACGCTTGGGATTGGGGACCCGAGCCCCAGCGCTGGACTCACCCTCCGCCCCACCGCCACCCGGGCCGTTATTGGCGCCGCCTGTCATCAGGGCGGCAGAACAGGCAGGGCCCTCTGAGCCCCCAGCGACCTTGGAAGGCCCCAGGCGCCAAAATGTTTGGGCCCAGGCTCCTGCTCGCCAGCGCCCTCACTCCGCCCGCCCCTCCACTCGCCGCACAGCCGGCATTTTGGGCCTGCCGGCATCCTGCTTGCTAACCCTAACCCTAGGTCCGTCCCCGAGAGGCCCCTGACAAGGGGCCCTGGGATGCAACGCTGGGGATTGGGGACCCCAGTGCCCCAGGGCCGGACTAACACTGTTGCCCCTCCACCACCTGGGCCACTAGGGGCGCTGCCGCTCATTCCCGGCGGGAGAAGGGGCAGGGCCCTCCAAGCCCCCTTCCACATTCGATGGCCCCTGCCCCAAAGCGCTTGGGCCCAGGTTCCCACTAGTCAGCGCCCTCACCTCAACCCGCCCCTCCGCTCGAAACACAGCAGCCGGATCGGACCTGCCGGCCTCCTGGGGGCTAACCCTAACCCTAGGTCGGTTCCCGAGGGGCCCCTCCCAAGGGGCCTTGCGCCGCCATGCCCGGGATCCTGGACGTCCTAGCCCCAGGGCCGGACTCACGCTGCAGCCACCCGCCACCCGGGCCGCTAGGAGCGCCGCCGGTCATTCAGGCGGGAGAAGGGGCAGGGTCCTACAAGCCCCTGACGACCTTCGAAGGCCGCCCCAGCGCCAAAACCTGTGGGCCCACGGTCCCGCTCGCCAGCTCCCTCCCCTGGCCCGCCGCAATGCGCGCTACACAGCCAGGGGATTGGGCCTGATGGCCTCGTGGGGGCTAAGCCTAACCCAAGGTGGGTCCCCCAGGGGCCCATTCGAAGGTGCTTGTCGCCCCAACGCCAGGGATTGGGGACCCGAGACCCAGCGCCGGATTCACCCTGCAGCCCCCCACCCCTGGGCCGCTAGGGGGCCCGCCGGTTATTCAGGGGGGCAGAACGGGCAGGGCCCTCTGAACCCCGAGCCACCTTCGAAGGCCCCCGCGCCAAAATGTTTGGGCCCAGGCTTCTGCTCGCCAACGCCCTCACTCCGTCCGCCCCTCCACTCACAGCACAGCCGGCATTTTGGGCCTGCCGGCATCCTGCTTGCTAACCCTAACCCTAGGTCAGTCCCCGAGAGGCCCATCACAAGGGGCCTGGGGCTGCAACGCTGGGGATTGGGGACCCCTGAGACCCAGGGCCAAACTAACACTGCTGCCCCTCCACCACCTGGGCCACTAGGGGCGCTGCCGCTCATTCACGGCAGGAGAACATACAGGGCCCTCCCAGTCCCCCCCCCCCCGACCCTGGATGCACCCGCTCCCCAAAGCGCTTGGGCCCACGCTCTCACTAGTCAGCGCCCTCACATCAACCCGCCCCTCCGCACGAAACACAGCAGGCAGATTGACCTGCCCTACTCCTGGAGGCTAATCCTAACCCTAGGTCGGTCCCTGAAGGGCCCATCCAAGGGGCTTGGCGCCCCAACGCTGGGGATTGGGAACCTCCGAACCCCAGCGCTGGACTCACCCTGCAGACCCCCGCCACCCGGGCCGCTAGGGGCGCCGCCAGTCATTCAGGCTCGAGAACGGGTAGGGCCCTCCGAGCCCCTGTCGAGCTTGGAAGGCCGCCTGCGCCAAAACACTTGGGCCCACGCTCCCACTCACCAGCGCCCTCCCCTCGGCTCGCCCCCCCCCCCTCGCCACACCGCCCATGGATCCTGCCTGCCGGCCTCCTCGGGGCTAATCCTAACCCTAAGTCGGCCCCCAAGGGGCTCCTCCCAAGGGGCCTGGCACCGCAATGCCAGGGATTGGGGACCCCCGCCCCAGCGCTGGACTCACCCTCCGCCCCACCGCCACCCGGGCCTTTATTGGCGCCGCTGGTCATTCAGGGCGGGAGAATGTGCAGGGCACACCGAGCCCCTGGCGCATTTCGAAGGCCCCCGCGCCAAACTCTTGGGCCCCCGCTCCCACTCCTCAACGCCCTCAGCTCGGCCTGCCCCTCCGCTCGCTGCACATCCAGCAGATCGGGCTTGCAGGCCTCCTGGGGGCTAACCCTAACTCTAGGTGGGCTCCTTAGGGGCCCCTCGCAAGGGGCCTGGCGCCCCAACGCCTGGGATTGGGGACCCGAGACCCAGCGCTGGACTCACCCTCCGCCCCACCGCCACCCGGGCCTTTATTGGCGCCGCTGGTCATTCAGGCCGGGAGAATGTGCAGGGCACACCGAGCCCCTGGCGCACTTCGAAGGCCCCCGCGCCAAACTCTTGGGCCCCCGCTCCCACTCCTCAACGCCCTCAGCTCGGCCTGCCGCTCCGCGAGCTGCACATCCAGCAGATCGGGCCTGCAGGCCTCCTGGGGGCTAACCCTAACTCTAGGTGGGCTCCTAAGGGGCCCCTCGCAAGGGGCCTGGCGCCCCAACGCCTGGGATTGGGGACCCGAGACCCAGCGCTGGACTCACCCTCCGCCCCACCGCCACCCGGGCCGTTATTGGCGCCGCCTGTCATCAGGGCGGCAGAACGGGCAGGGCCCTCTGAGCCCCCAGCGACCTTGGAAGGCCCCAGGCGCCAAAATGTTTGGGCCCAGGCTCCTGCTCGCCAGCGCCCTCACTCCGCCCGCCCCTCCACTCGCCGCACAGCCGGCATTTTGGGCCTGCCGGCATCCTGCTTGCTAACCCTAACCCTAGGTCAGTCCCCGAGAGGCCCCTGACAAGGGGCCCGGGGATGCAACGCTGGGGATTGGGGACCCCAGTGCCCCAGGGCCGGACTAACACTGTTGCCCCTCCACCACCTGGGCCACTAGGGGCGCTGCCGCTCATTCCCGGCGGGAGAAGGGGCAGGGCCCTCCAAGCCCCCTTCCACATTCGATGGCCCCCTGCCCCAAAGCGCTTGGGCCCACGTTCCCACTAGTCAGCGCCCTCACCTCAACCCGCCCCTCCGCTCGAAACACAGCAGCCGGATCGGACCTGCCGGCCTCCTGGGGGCTAACCCTAACCCTAGGTCGGTTCCCGAGGGGCCCCTCCCAAGGGGCCTTGCGCCGACATGCCCGGGATCCTGGACGTCCTAGCCCCAGGGCCGGACTCACCCTGCAGCCACCCGCCACCCGGGCCGCTAGGAGCGCCGCCGGTCATTCAGGCGGGAGAAGGGGCAGGGTCCTACAAGCCCCTGAAGACCTTCGAAGGCCGCCCCAGCGCCAAAACCTGTGGGCCCAAAGTCCCGCTCGCCAGCTCCCTCCCCTGGCCCGCTTCAATGCGCTCTACACAGCCAGGGGGTTGGGCCTGATGGCCTCCTGGGGGCTAAGCCTATTCCAAGGTGGGTCCCCCAGGGGCCCATTCGAAGGTGCTTGTCGCCCCAACGCCAGGGATTGGGGACCCGAGACCCAGCGCCGGATTCACCCTGCAGCCCCCCACCCCTGGGCCGCTCGGGGGCCCGCCGGTTATTCAGGGGGGCAGAACAGGCAGGGCCCTCTGAACCCCGAGCCACCTTCGAAGGCCCCCGCGCCAAAATGTTTGGGCCCAGGCTTCTGCTCGCCAACGCCCTCACTCCGTCCGCCCCTCCACTCACAGCACAGCCGGCATTTTGGGCCTGCCGGCATCCTGCTTGCTAACCCTAACCCTAGGTCAGTCCCCGAGAGGCCCATCACAAGGGGCCTGGGGCTGCAACGCTGGGGATTGGGGACCCCTGAGACCCAGGGCCAAACTAACACTGCTGCCCCTCCACCACCTGGGCCACTAGGGGCGCTGCCGCTCATTCACGGCAGGAGAACATACAGGGCCCTCCCAGTCCCCCCCCCCCCCGACCCTGGATGCACCCGCTCCCCAAAGCGCTTGGGCCCACGCTCTCACTAGTCAGCGCCCTCACATCAACCCGCCCCTCCGCACGAAACACAGCAGGCAGATTGACCTGCCCTACTCCTGGAGGCTAATCCTAACCCTAGGTCGGTCCCCGAAGGGCCCATCCAAGGGGCTTGGCGCCCCAACGCTGGGGATTGGGAACCTCCGAACCCCAGCGCTGGACTCACCCTGCAGACCCCCGCCACCCGGGCCGCTAGGGGCGCCGCCAGTCATTCAGGCTCGAGAACGGGTAGGGCCCTCCGAGCCCCTGTCGAGCTTGGAAGGCCGCCTGCGCCAAAACACTTGGGCCCACGCTCCCACTCACCAGCGCCCTCCCCTCGGCTCGCCCCCCCCCCTCGCCACACCGCCCATGGATCCTGCCTGCCGGCCTCCTCGGGGCTAATCCTAACCCTAAGTCGGCCCCCAAGGGGCTCCTCCCAAGGGGCCTGGCACCGCAATGCCAGGGATTGGGGACCCCCGCCCCTGCGCTGGACTCACCCTCCGCCCCACCGCCACCCGGGCCTTTATTGGCGCCGCTGGTCATTCAGGGCGGGAGAATGTGCAGGGCACACCGAGCCCCTGGCGCATTTCGAAGGCCCCCGCGCCAAACTCTTGGGCCCCCGCTCCCACTCCTCAACGCCCTCAGCTCGGCCTGC
The DNA here is from genome assembly GCF_024610735.1 of Ursus americanus. Lineage (NCBI taxonomy): Eukaryota > Metazoa > Chordata > Mammalia > Carnivora > Ursidae > Ursus > Ursus americanus. The sequence continues at coordinate 79,955 of NW_028273760.1, read as the reverse complement.
CCCTCCGCTCGCTGCACATCCAGCAGATCGGGCTTGCAGGCCTCCTGGGGGCTAACCCTAACTCTAGGTGGGCTCCTTAGGGGCCCCTCGCAAGGGGCCTGGCGCCCCAACGCCTGGGATTGGGGACCCGAGACCCAGCGCTGGACTCACCCTCCGCCCCACCGCCACCCGGGCCTTTATTGGCGCCGCTGGTCATTCAGGCCGGGAGAATGTGCAGGGCACACCGAGCCCCTGGCGCACTTCGAAGGCCCCCGCGCCAAACTCTTGGGCCCCCGCTCCCACTCCTCAACGCCCTCAGCTCGGCCTGCCGCTCCGCGAGCTGCACATCCAGCAGATCGGGCCTGCAGGCCTCCTGGGGGCTAACCCTAACTCTAGGTGGGCTCCTAAGGGGCCCCTCGCAAGGGGCCTGGCGCCCCAACGCCTGGGATTGGGGACCCGAGACCCAGCGCTGGACTCACCCTCCGCCCCACCGCCACCCGGGCCGTTATTGGCGCCGCCTGTCATCAGGGCGGCAGAACGGGCAGGGCCCTCTGAGCCCCCAGCGACCTTGGAAGGCCCCAGGCGCCAAAATGTTTGGGCCCAGGCTCCTGCTCGCCAGCGCCCTCACTCCGCCCGCCCCTCCACTCGCCGCACAGCCGGCATTTTGGGCCTGCCGGCATCCTGCTTGCTAACCCTAACCCTAGGTCAGTCCCCGAGAGGCCCCTGACAAGGGGCCCGGGGATGCAACGCTGGGGATTGGGGACCCCAGTGCCCCAGGGCCGGACTAACACTGTTGCCCCTCCACCACCTGGGCCACTAGGGGCGCTGCCGCTCATTCCCGGCGGGAGAAGGGGCAGGGCCCTCCAAGCCCCCTTCCACATTCGATGGCCCCCTGCCCCAAAGCGCTTGGGCCCACGTTCCCACTAGTCAGCGCCCTCACCTCAACCCGCCCCTCCGCTCGAAACACAGCAGCCGGATCGGACCTGCCGGCCTCCTGGGGGCTAACCCTAACCCTAGGTCGGTTCCCGAGGGGCCCCTCCCAAGGGGCCTTGCGCCGACATGCCCGGGATCCTGGACGTCCTAGCCCCAGGGCCGGACTCACCCTGCAGCCACCCGCCACCCGGGCCGCTAGGAGCGCCGCCGGTCATTCAGGCGGGAGAAGGGGCAGGGTCCTACAAGCCCCTGAAGACCTTCGAAGGCCGCCCCAGCGCCAAAACCTGTGGGCCCAAAGTCCCGCTCGCCAGCTCCCTCCCCTGGCCCGCTTCAATGCGCTCTACACAGCCAGGGGGTTGGGCCTGATGGCCTCCTGGGGGCTAAGTCTATTCCAAGGTGGGTCCCCCAGGGGCCCTTCCGAAGGTGCTTGGCGCCCCAACGCCAGGGACTGGGGACCCGAGATCCAGCGCCGGATTCACCGTGCAGCCCCCCACCCCTGGGCCGCTAGGGGGCCCGCCGGTTATTCAGGGGGGGAGAACGGGCAGGGCCCTCTGAGCCCACAGCGACCTTCGAAGGCCCCCGCGCCAAAATGTTTGGGCCCAGGCTTCTGCTCGCCAGCGCCCTCACTCCGCCCGCCCCTCCACTCACAGCACAGCCGGGATTTCGGGCCTGCCGTCATCCTGCTTGCTAACCCTAACCCTAGGTCAGTCCCCGAGAGGCCCATAACAAGGGGCCTGGGGCTGCAACGCTGGGGATTGGGGACCCCTGAGACCCAGGGCCAAACTAACACTGCTGCCCCTCCACCACCTGGGCCACTAGGGGCGCTGCCGCTCATTCAGGGCAGGAGAACATACAGGGCCCTCCCAGCCCCCCCCCAGACCCTCGATGCACCCGCTCCCCAAAGCGCTTGGGCCCACGATCTCACTAGTCAGCGCCCTCACCTCAACCCGCCCCTCCGCTCGAAACACAGCAGGCGGATCGGACGTGCCCTACTCCTGGAGGCTAATCCTAACCCTAGGTCGGTCCCCGAAGGGCCCATCCAAGGGGCTTGGCGCCCTAACGCTGGGGATTGGGAACCTCCGAACCCCAGCGCTGGACTCACCCAGCAGCCCCCCGCCACCCGGACCCCTAGGGTCGCCGCCAGTCATTCAGGCTCCAGAACGGGTAGGGCCCTCCGAGCCCCTGGCGAGCTTCGAAGGCTGCCTGCGCCAAAACACTTGGGCCCACGCTCCCACTCACTAGCGCCCTCCCCTGGGCCCGCCCCCCCCTCGCCACACCGCCATGGATCCTGCCTGCCGGCCTCCTCGGGGCTAATCCTAACCCTAGGTCGGCACCCAAGGGGCTCCTCCCAAGGGGCCTGGCACCGCAATGCCAGGGATTGGGGACCCCCGCCCCAGCGCTGGACTCACCCTCCGCCGCACCGCCACCCGGGTCTGTATTGGCGCCGCTTGTCATTCAGGGCGGGAGAATGTGCAGGGCACACGGAGCCCCTGGCGCATTTCGAAGGCCCCTGCGCCAAACTCTTGGGCCCCCGCTCCCACTCCTCAACGCCCTCAGCTCGGCCTGCCCCTCCGCTCGCTGCACATCCAGCAGATCGGGCCTGCAGGCCTCCTGGGGGCTAACCCTAACTCTAGGTTGGCTCCTTAGGGGCCCCTCGCAAGGGGCCTGGCGCCCCAACGCCTGGGATTGGGGACCCGAGACCCAGCGCTGGACTCACCCTCCGCCCCACCGCCACCCGGGCCGTTATTGGCGCCGCCTGTCATCAGGGCGGCAGAACGGGCAGGGCCCTCTGAGCCCCCAGCGACCTTGGAAGGCCCCAGGCGCCAAAATGTTTGGGCCCAGGCTCCTGCTCGCCAGCGCCCTCACTCCGCCCGCCCCTCCACTCGCCGCACAGCCGGCATTTTGGGCCTGCCGGCATCCTGCTTGCTAACCCTAACCCTAGGTCAGTCCCAGAGAGGCCCCTGACAAGGGGCCCGGGGATGCAACGCTGGGGATTGGGGACCCCAGTGCCCCAAGGCCACTAACACAGTTGCCCCTCCACCAGCTGAGCCACTAGGGGCGCTGCCGCTCATTCCCGGCGGGAGAAGGGGAAGGGCCCTCCAAGCCCCCTTCCACATTCGATGGCCCCCTGCCCCAAAGCGCTTGGGCCCAAGTTCCCACTAGTCAGCGCCCTCACCTCAACCCGCCCCTCCGCTCGAAACACAGCAGGCGGCTCGGACCTGCCTTACTCCTGGAGGCTAATCCGAACCCTAGGTCAGTCCCCGAAGGGCCCATCCAAGGGGCTTGGCGCCCCAACGCTGGGGATTGGGAACCTCCGAACCCCAGCGCTGGACTCACCCTGCAGCCCCCCGCCACCCAGGCCGCTAGGGGCGCCGCCAGTCATTCAGGCTCCAGAACGGGTAGGGCCCTCCGAGCCCCTGGGGAGCTTCGAAGGCCGCCTGCGCCAAAACACTTGGGCCCACGCTCCCACACACCAGCGCCCTCCCCTCTGCCCGCCCCCCCCTCCCCACACCGCCCATGGATCCTGCCTGCCGGCCTCCTCGGGGCTAATCCTAACCCTAGGTCGGCACCCAAGGGGCTCCTCCCAAGGGGCCTGGCACCGCAATGCCAGGGATTGGGGACCCCCGCCCCAGCGCTGGACTCACCCTCCGCCGCACCGCCACCCCGGCCTTTATTGGCGCCGCTGGTCATTCAGGGCGGGAGAATGTGCAGGGCACACCGAGCCCCTGGTGCATTTCGAAGGCCCCCGCGCCAAACTCTTGGGCCCCCGCTCCCACTCCTCAACGCCCTCAGCTCGGCCTGCTGCTCTGCGAGCTGCACATCCAGCAGATCGGGCCTGCAGGCCTCCTGGGGGCTAACCCTAACTCTAGGTGTGCTCCTTAGGGGCCCCTCGCAAGGGGCCTGGCACCCCAACGCCTGGGATTGGGGACCCGAGACCCAGCGCTGGACTCACCCTCCGCCCCACCGACACCCGGGCCGTTATTGGCGCCGCCTGTCATCAGGGCGGCAGAACGGGCAGGGCCCTCTTAGCCCCCAGCGACCTTGGAAGGCCCCAGGCGCCAAAATGTTTGGGCCCAGGCTCCTGCTCGCCAGCGCCCTCACTCCGCCCGCCCCTCCACTCGCCGCACAGCCGGCATTTTGGGCCTGCCGGCATCCTGCTTGCTAACCCTAACCCTAGGTCAGTCCCCGAGAGGCCCCTGACAAGGGGCCCGGGGATGCAACGCTGGGGATTGGGGACCCCAGTGCCCCAGGGCCGGACTAACACTGTTGCCCCTCCACCACCTGGGCCACTAGGGGCGCTGCCGCTCATTTCCGGCGGGAAAAGGGGCAGGGCCCTCCAAGCCCCCTTCCACATTCGATGGCCCCCTGCCCCAAAGTGCTTGGGCCCACGTTCTCACTAGTCAGCGCCCTCACCTCAACCCGCCCCTCCGCTCGAAACACAGCAGGCGGCTCGGACCTGCCCTACTCCTGGAGGCTAATCCTAACCCTGGGTCGGTCCCCGAAGGGCCCATCCAAGGGGCTTGGCGCCCCAACGCTGGGGATTGGGAACCTCCGAACCCCAGCGCTGGACTCACCCTGCAGCCCCCCGCTACCCGGGCCGGTAGGGGCGCCGCCAGTCATTCAGGCTCCAGAACGGGTAGGGCCCTCCGAGCCCCTGGCGAGCTTCGAAGGCCGCCTGCGCCAAAACACTTGGGCCCACGCTCCCACTCACCAGCGCCCTCCCCTCTGCCCGCCCCCCCCCTCCCCACACCGCCCATGGATCCTCCCTGCCGGCCTCCTCGGGGCTAATCCTAACCCTAGGTCGGCCCCCAAGGGGCCTGGCACCACAATGCCAGGGATTGGGGACCCCCGACCCAGCGCTGGACTCAACCTCCGCCCCAACGCCACCCGGGCCTTTATTGGCGCCGCTGGTCATTCAGGCCGGGAGAATGTGCAGGGCACACCCAGCCCCTGGCGCATTTCGAAGGCCCACGCGCCAAACTCTTGGGCCCCCGCTCCCACTCCTCAATGCCCTCAGCTCGGCCTGCCCCTCCGCTCGCTGCACATCCAGCAGATCGGGCTTGCAGGCCTCCTGGGGGCTAACCCTAACTCTAGGTGGGCTCCTTAGGGGCCCCTCGCAAGGGGCCTGGCGCCCCAACGCCTGGGATTGGGGACCCGAGCCCCAGCGCTGGACTCACCCTCCGCCCCACCGCCACCCGGGCCGTTATTGGCGCCGCCTGTCATCAGGGCGGCAGAACGGGCAGGGCCCTCTGAGCCCCCAGCGACCTTGGAAGGCCCCAGGCGCCAAAATGTTTGTGCCCAGGCTCCTGCTCCCCAGCGCCCTCACTCCGCCCGCCCCTCCACTCGCCGCACAGCCGGCATTTTGGGCCTGCCGACATCCTGCTTGCTAACCCTAACCCTAGGTCAGTCCCAGAGAGGTCCATAACAAAGAGCCTGGGGCTGCAACGCTGGGGATTGGGGACCCCTGATACCCAGGGCCAAACACACACTGCTGCCCCTCCACCACCTGGGCCACTAGGGGCGCTGCCGCTCATTCAGGGCAGGAGAACATACAGGGCCCTCCAGCCCCCCACCCTCCTGGACCCTCCATGCACCCGCTCCACAAAGCGCTTGGGCCCACGCTCCCACTAGTCAGCGCCCTCACCTCAACCCGCCCCTCCGCTCGAAACACAGCAGCCGGATCGGACCTGCCGGCCTCCTGGGGGCTAACCCTAACCCTAGGTCGGTTCCCCAGGGGCCCCTCCCAAGGGGCCTTGCGCCGCCATGCCCGGGATCCTGGACGTCCTAGCCCCAGGGCCGGACTCACCCTGCAGCCACCCGCCACCCGGGCCGCTAGGAGCGCCGCCGGTCATTCAGGCGGGAGAAGGGGCAGGGTCCTACAAGCCCCTGACGACCTTCGAAGGCCGCCCCAGCGCCAAAACCTGTGGGCCCACGGTCCCGCTCGCCAGCTCCCTCCCCTGGCCCGCCTTAATGCGCGCTACACAGCCAGGGGATTGGGCCTGATTGCCTCCTGGGGGCTAAGCCTAACCCAAGGTGGGTCCCCCAGGGGCCCATCCGAAGGTGCTTGGCGTCCCAACGCCAGGGATTGGGGACCCGAGACCCAGCGCCGGATTCACCCTGCAGCCCCCCCACCCCTGGGCCGCTAGGGGGCCCGCTGGTTATTCAGGGGGGGAGAACGGGCAGGGCCCTCTGAGCCCCCAGCGACCTTCGAAGGCCCCCGCGCCAAAATGTTTGGGCCCAGGCTTCTGCTCGCCAGCGCCCTCACTCCGCCCGCCCCTCCACTCACAGCACAGCCGGCATTTCGGGCCTGCCGGCATCCTGCTTGCTAACCCTAACCCTAGGTCAGTCCCCGAGAGGCCCATAACAAGGGGCCTGGGGCTGCAACGCTGGGGATTGGGGACCCCTGAGACCCAGGGCCAAACTAACACTGCTGCCCCTCCACCACCTGGGCCACTAGGGGCGCTGCCGCTCATTCAGGGCAAGAGAACTTACAGGGCCCTCCCAGCCACCCCCCCGGACCCTCAATACACCCGCTCCCCAAAGCGCTTGGGCCCAAGATCTCACTAGTCAGCGCCCTCACCTCAACCCGCCCTTCCGCTCGAAACACAGCAGGCGGATCGGACCTGCCCTACTCCTGGAGACTAATCCTAACCCTAGGTCGGTCCCCGAAGGGCCCATCCAAGGGGCTTGGCGCCCCAACGCTGGGGATTGGGAACCTCCGAACCCCAGCGCTGGACTCACCCTGCAGCTCCTCGCTACCCGGGCCGGTAGGGGCGCCGCCAGTCATTCAGGCTCAAGAACGGGTAGGGCCCTCCGAGCCCCTGGCGAGCTTCGAAGGCCGCCTGCGCCAAAACACTTGGGCCCACGCTCCCACTCAACAGCGCCCTCCCCTCTGCCCGCCCCCCCTCCTCACACCGCCCATGGATCCTCCCTGCCGGCCTCCTCGGGGCTAATCCTAACCCTAGGTCGGCCCCCAAGGGGCCTGGCACCGCAATGCCAGGGATTGGGGACCCCCGCCCCAGCGCTGGACTCACCCTCCGCCGCACCGCCACCCGGGCCTTGGCGCCGCTGGTCATTCAGGGCGGGATAATGTGCAGGGCACACCCAGCCCCTGGCGCATTTTGAAGGCCCCCGCGCCAAACTCTTGGGCCCCCGCTCCCACTCCTCAACGCCCTCAGCTCAGCCTGCCCCTCCGCTCGCTGCACATCCAGCAGATCGGGCTTTTAGGCTTCCTGGGGGCTAACCCTAACTCTAGGTGGGCTCCTTAGGGGCCCCTCGCAAGGGGCTTGGCGCCCCAACGCTGGGGATTGGGAACCTCGGAACCCCAGCGCTGGACTCACCCTGCAGCCCCTGGCCACCCGGGCCGCTAGGGGCGCCGCCAGTCATTCAGGCTCGAGAACGGGTAGGACCCTCCGAAACCCTGGCGAGCTTCGAAGGCCGCCTGCGCCAAAACACTTGGGCCCACGCTCCCACTCACCAGCGCCCTCCCCTCGGCTCGCCCCCCCCTCGCCACACCGCCCATGGATCCTGCCTGCCGGCCTCCTCGGGGCTAATCCTAACCCTAGGTCGGCCCCCAAGGGGCTCCTCCCAAGAGGCCTGGCACCGCAATGCCAGGGATTGGGGACCCCCGCCCCAGCGCTGGACTCACCCTCCACCCCACCGCCACCCGGGCCTTTATTGGCGCCGCTGGTCATTCAGGGCGGGAGAATGTGCAGGGCACACCGAGCCCCTGGCGCATTTCGAAGGCCCCCGCGCCAAACTCTTGGGCCCCCGCTCCCACTCATCAACGACCTCAGCTCGGCCTGCCCCTCCGCTCGCTGCACATCCAGCAGATCGGGCTTGCAGGCCTCCTGGGGGCTAACCCTAACTCTAGGTGGGCTCCTTAGGGGCTCCTCGCAAGGGGCCTGGCGCCCCAACGCTTCGGATTGGGGAACCGAGCCCCATCGCTGGACTCACCCTCCGCCCCACCGCCACCCGGGCCGTTATTGGCGCCGCCTGTCATCAGGGCGGCAGAACGGGCAGGGCCCTCTGAGCCCCCAGCGACCTTGGAAGGCCCCAGGCGCCAAAATGTTTGGGCCCAGGCTCCTGCTCGCCAGCGCCCTCACTCCGCCCGTCCCTCCACTGGCCGCACAGCCGGCATTTTGGGCCTGCCGGCATCCTGCTTGCTAACCCTAACCCTAGGTCAGTCCGTGAGAGGCCCCTGACAAGGGGCCTGGGGATGCAACGCTGGGGATTGGGGACCCCAGTGCCCCAGGGTCGGACTAACACTGTTGCCCCTCCACCACCTGGGCCACTAGGGGCGCTGCCGCTCATTCCCGGCGGGAGAAGGGGCAGGGCCCTCCAAGCCCCCTTCCACATTCGATGGCCCCCTGCCCCAAAGCGCTTGGGCCCACGTTCCCACTAGTCAGCGCCCTCACCTCAACCCGCCCCTCCGCTCGAAACACAGCAGCCGGATCGGACCTGCCGGCCTCCTGTGGGCTAACCCTAACCCTAGGTCGGTTCCCGAGGGACGCCTCCCAAGGGGCCTTGCACCGCCATGCCCGGGATCCTGGACGTCCTAGCCCCAGGGCCGGACTCACCCTGCAGCCACCCGCCACCCGGGCCGCTAGGAGCGCCGCCGGTCATTCAGGCGGGAGAAGGGGCAGGGTCCTACAAGCCCCTGACGACCTTCGAAGGCCGCCCCAGCGCCAAAACCTGTGGGCCCACGGTCCCGCTCGCCAGCTCCCTCCCCTGGCCCGCCGCAATGCGCGCTACACAGCCAGGGGATTGGGCCTGATGGCCTCCTGGGGGCTAAGCCTAACCCAAGGTGGGTCCCCCAGGGGCCCATCCGAAGGTGCTTGGCGCCCCAACGCCAGGGATTGGGGACCCGAGACCCAGCGCCGGATTCACCCTGCTGCCCCCCACCCCTGGGCCGCTAGGGGGGCCGCCGGTTATTCAGTGGGGGAGAATGGGCAGGGCCCTCTGAGCACCCAGCGACCTTCGAAGGCCCCCGCGCCAAAATGTTTCGGCCCAGGCTTCTGCTCGCCAGCGCCCTCACTCCGCCCGCCCCTCCACTCACAGCACAGCCGGCATTTCGGGCCTGCCGGCATCCTGCTTGCTAACCCTAACCCTAGGTCAGTCCCCGAGAGGCCCATAACAAGGGGCCTGGGGCTGCAACGCTGGGGATTGGGGACCCCTGAGACCCAGGGCCAAACTAACACTGCTGCCCCTCCACCACCTGGGCCACTAGGGGCGCTGCCGCTCATTCAGGGCAGGAGAACATGCAGGGCACTCTCAGCCTCCCCCCCTCCCCCGGACCCTCGATGCACAGGCTACCCAAAGCGCTTGGGCCGACGCTCCCACTAGTCAGCGCCCTCACCTCAACCCGCCCCTCCGCTCGAAACACAACAGGCGGATCGGCCTGCCGTACTCCTGGAGGCTAATCCTAACCCTAGGTCGGTCCCCGAAGGGCCCATCCAAGGGGTTTGGCGCCCCAACGCTGGGGATTGGGAACCTCCGAACCCCAGCGCTGGACTCACCCTGCAGCCCCCCACCACCCGGACCGCTAGGGGCGCCCCCAGTCATTCAGGCTCGAGAACGGGTAGGGTCCTCCGAGCCCCTGGCGAGCTGCGAAGGCCGCCTGCGCCAAAACACCTGGGCTCACGCTCCCACTCACCAGCGCCATTCCCTCGGCCCGCCCCCCCCCTCTCCACACCGCCCAAGGATCCTGCCTGCCGGCCTCCTCGGGGCTAATCCTAACCCTAGGTCGGCCCCCAAGGGGCTCCTCCCAAGGGGCCTGGCACCGCAATGCCTCGGATTGGGGACCTCCGCCCCAGCGCTGGACTCACCCTCCGCCCCACCGCCACCCGGGCCTTTATTGGCGCCGCTGGTCATTCAGGGCGGGAGAATGTGCAGGGCACACCGAGCCCCTGGCGCATTTCGAAGGCCCCCGCGCCAAACTCTTGGGCCCCCCGCTGCCACTTCTCAACGCCCTCAGCTCGGCCTGCCCCTCTGCTCGCTGCACATCCAGCAGATCGGCCTTGCAGGCCTCCTGGGGGCTAACCCTAACTCTAGGTGGGCTCCTTAGGGGCCCCTCGCAAGGGGCCTGGAGCCCCAACGCTTGGGATTGGGGACCCGAGCCCCAGCGCTGGACTCACCCTCCGCCCCACCGCCACCCGGGCCGTTATTGGCGCCGCCTGTCATCAGGGCGGCAGAACAGGCAGGGCCCTCTGAGCCCCCAGCGACCTTGGAAGGCCCCAGGCGCCAAAATGTTTGGGCCCAGGCTCCTGCTCGCCGGCGCCCTCACTCCGCCCGCCCCTCCACTCGCCGCACAGCCGGCATTTTGGGCCTGCCGGCATCCTGCTTGCTAACCCTAACCCTAGGTCCGTCCCCGAGAGGCCCCTGACAAGGGGCCCTGGGATGCAACGCTGGGGATTGGGGACCCCAGTGCCCCAGGGCCGGACTAACACTGTTGCCCCTCCACCACCTGGGCCACTAGGGGCGTTGCCGCTCATTCCCGGCGGGAGAAGGGGCAGGGCCCTCCAAGCCCCCTTCCACATTCGATGGCCCCTGCCCCAAAGCGCTTGGGCCCACGTTCTCACTAGTCAGCGCCCTCACCTCAACCCGCCCCTCCGCTCGAAACACAGCAGGCGGCTCGGACCTGCCCTACTACTGGAGGCTAATCCTAACCCTGGGTCGGTCCCCGAAGGGCCCATCCAAGGGGCTTGGCGCCCCAACGCTGGGGATTGGGAACCTCCGAACCCCAGCGCTGGACTCACCCTGCAGCTCCCCGCTACCCGGGCCGGTAGGGGCGCCGCCAGTCATTCAGGCTCCAGAACGGGTAGGGCCCTCCGAGCCCCTGGCGAGCTTCGAAGGCCGCCTGCGCCAAAACACTTGGGCCCACGCTCCCACTCACCAGCGCCCTCCCCTCTGCCCGCCCCCCCTCCTCACACCGCCCATGGATCCTCCCTGCCGGCCTCCTCGGGGCTAATCCTAACCCTAGGTCGGCCCCCAAGGGGCCTGGCACCGCAATGCCAGGGATTGGGGACCCCCGCCCCAGCGCTGGACTCACCCTCCGCCGCACCGCCACCCGGGCCTTGGCGCCGCTGGTCATTCAGGGCGGGATAATGTGCAGGGCACACCCAGCCCCTGGCGCATTTTGAAGGCCCCCGCGCCAAACTCTTGGGCCCCCGCTCCCACTCCTCAACGCCCTCAGCTCAGCCTGCCCCTCCGCTCGCTGCACATCCAGCAGATCGGGCTTTTAGGCTTCCTGGGGGCTAACCCTAACTCTAGGTGGGCTCCTTAGGGGCCCCTCGCAAGGGGCTTGGCGCCCCAACGCTGGGGATTGGGAACCTCGGAACCCCAGCGCTGGACTCACCCTGCAGCCCCTGGCCACCCGGGCCGCTAGGGGCGCCGCCAGTCATTCAGGCTCGAGAACGGGTAGGACCCTCCGAGCCCCTGGCGAGCTTGGAAGGCTGCCTGCGCCAAAACACTTGGGCCCACGCTCCCACTCACCAGCGCCCTCCCCTCGGCTCGCCCCCCCCCTCGCCACACCGCCCATGGATCCTGCCTGCCGGCCTCCTCGGGGCTAATCCTAACCCTAGGTCGGCCCCCAAGGGGCTCCTCCCAAGAGGCCTGGCACCGCAATGCCAGGGATTGGGGACCCCCGCCCCAGCGCTGGACTCACCCTCCACCCCACCGCCACCCGGGCCTTTATTGGCGCCGCTGGTCATTCAGGGCGGGAGAATGTGCAGGGCACACCGAGCCCCTGGCGCATTTCGAAGGCCCCCGCGCCAAACTCTTGGGCCCCCGCTCCCACTCATCAACGACCTCAACTCGGCCTGCCCCTCCGCTCGCTGCACATCCAGCAGATCGGGCTTGCAGGCCTCCTGGGGGCTAAGCCTAACTCTAGGTGGGCTCCTTAGGGGCTCCTCGCAAGGGGCCTTGCGCCCCAACGCTTCGGATTGGGGACCCGAGCCCCATCGCTGGACTCACCCTCCGCCCCACCGCCACCCGGGCCGTTATTGGCGCCGCCTGTCATCAGGGCGGCAGAACGGGCAGGGCCCTCTGAGCCCCCAGCGACCTTGGAAGACCCCAGGCGCCAAAATGTTTGGGCCCAGGCTCCTGCTCGCCAGCGCCCTCACTCCGCCCGTCCCTCCACTGGCCGCACAGCCGGCATTTTGGGCCTGCCGGCATCCTGCTTGCTAACCCTAACCCTAGGTCAGTCCGTGAGAGGCCCCTGACAAGGGGCCTGGGGATGCAACGCTGGGGATTGGGGACCCCAGTGCCCCAGGGTCGGACTAACACTGTTGCCCCTCCACCACCTGGGCCACTAGGGGCGCTGCCGCTCATTCCCGGCGGGAGAAGGGGCAGGGCCCTCCAAGCCCCCTTCCACATTCGATGGCCCCCTGCCCCAAAGCGCTTGGGCCCACGTTCCCACTAGTCAGCGCCCTCACCTCAACCCGCCCCTCCGCTCGAAACACAGCAGCCGGATCGGACCTGCCGGCCTCCTGGGGGCTAACCCTAACCCTAGGTCGGTTCCCGAGGGACGCCTCCCAAGGGGCCTTGCACCGCCATGCCCGGGATCCTGGACGTCCTAGCCCCAGGGCCGGACTCACCCTGCAGCCACCCGCCACCCGGGCCGCTAGGAGCGCCGCCGGTCATTCAGGCGGGAGAAGGGGCAGGGTCCTACAAGCCCCTGACGACCTTCGAAGGCCGCCCCAGCGCCAAAACCTGTGGGCCCACGGTCCCGCTCGCCAGCTCCCTCCCCTGGCCCGGCGCAATGCGCGCTACACAGCCAGGGGATTGGGCCTGATGGCCTCCTGGGGGCTAAGCCTAACCCAAGGTGGGTCCCCCAGGGGCCCATCCGAAGGTGCTTGGCGCCCCAACGCCAGGGATTGGGGACCCGAGACCCAGCGCCGGATTCACCCTGCTGCCCCCCACCCCTGGGCCGCTAGGGGGGCCGCCGGTTATTCAGTGGGGGAGAATGGGCAGGGCCCTCTGAGCACCCAGCGACCTTCGAAGGCCCCCGCGCCAAAATGTTTGGGCCCAGGCTTCTGCTCGCCAGCGCCCTCACTCCGCCCGCCCCTCCACTCACAGCACAGCCGGTATTTCGGGCCTGCCGGCATCCTGCTTACTAACCCTAACCCTATGTCAGTCCCCGAGAGGCCCATCACAAGGGGCCTGGGGCTGCAACGCTGGGGATTGGGGACCCCTGAGACCCAGGGCCAAACTAACACTGCTGCCCCTCCACCACCTGGGCCACTAGGGGCGCTGCCGCTCATTCAGGGCAGGAGAACATGCAGGGCACTCTCAGCCTCCCCCCCTCCCCCGGACCCTCGATGCACAGGCTACCCAAAGCGCTTGGGCCGACGCTCCCACTAGTCAGCGCCCTCACCTCAACCCGCCCCTCCGCTCGAAACACAACAGGCGGATCGGCCTGCCGTACTCCTGGAGGCTAATCCTAACCCTAGGTCGGTCCCCGAAGGGCCCATCCAAGGGGTTTGGCGCCCCAACGCTGGGGATTGGGAACCTCCGAACCCCAGCGCTGGACTCACCCTGCAGCCCCCCACCACCCGGACCGCTAGGGGCGCCCCCAGTCATTCAGGCTCGAGAACGGGTAGGGCCCTCCGAGCCCCTGGCGAGCTTCGAAGGCCGCCTGCGCCAAAACACTTGGGCCCACGCTCCCACTCACCAGCGCCCTCCCCTGGGCCGGACCCCCCCTCGCCTCACCGCCATGGATCCTGCCTGCCGGCCTCCTCGGGGCTAATCCTAACCCTAGGTCGGCACCCAAGGGGCTCCTCCCAAGGGGCCTGGCACCGCAATGCCAGGGATTGGGGACCCCCGCCCCAGCGCTGGACTCACCCTCCACCCCACCGCCACCCGGGTCTGTATTGGCGCCGCTTGTCATTCAGGGCGGGAGAATGTGCAGGGCACACGGAGCCCCTGGCGCATTTCGAAGGCCCCTGCGCCAAACTCTTGGGCCCCCGCTCCCACTCCTCAACGCCCTCAGCTCGGCCTGCCCCTCCGCTCGCTGCACATCCAGCAGATCGGGCCTGCAGGCCTCCTGGGGGCTAACCCTAACTCTAGGTTGGCTCCTTAGGGGCCCCTCGCAAGGGGCCTGGCGCCCCAACGCCTGGGATTGGGGACCCGAGACCCAGCGCTGGACTCACCCTCCGCCCCACCGCCACCCGGGCCGTTATTGGCGCCGCCTGTCATCAGGGCGGCAGAACGGGCAGGGCCCTCTGAGCCCCCAGCGACCTTGGAAGGCCCCAGGCGCCAAAATGTTTGGGCCCAGGCTCCTGCTCGCCAGCGCCCTCACTCCGCCCGCCCCTCCACTCGCCGCACAGCCGGCATTTTGGGCCTGCCGGCATCCTGCTTGCTAACCCTAACCCTAGGTCAGTCCCAGAGAGGCCCCTGACAAGGGGCCCGGGGATGCAACGCTGGGGATTGGGGACCCCAGTGCCCCAAGGCCACTAACACAGTTGCCCCTCCACCAGCTGAGCCACTAGGGGCGCTGCCGCTCATTCCCGGCGGGAGAAGGGGAAGGGCCCTCCAAGCCCCCTTCCACATTCGATGGCCCCCTGACCCAAAGCGCTTGGGCCCAAGTTCCCACTAGTCAGCGCCCTCACCTCAACCCGCCCCTCCGCTCGAAACACAGCAGGCGGCTCGGACCTGCCTTACTCCTGGAGGCTAATCCGAACCCTAGGTCGGTCCCCGAAGGGCCCATCCAAGGGGCTTGGCGCCCCAACGCTGGGGATTGGGAACCTCCGAACCCCAGCGCTGGACTCACCCTGCAGCCCCCGCCACCCGGGCCGCTAGGGGCGCCGCCAGTCATTCAGGCTCCAGAACGGGTAGGGCCCTCCGAGCCCCTGGGGAGCTTCGAAGGCCGCCTGCGCCAAAACACTTGGGCCCACGCTCCCACACACCAGCGCCCTCCCCTCTGCCCGCCCCCCCTCCCCACACCGCCCATGGATCCTGCCTGCCGGCCTCCTCGGGGCTAATCCTAACCCTAGGTCGGCACCCAAGGGGCTCCGCCCAAGGGGCCTGGCACCGCAATGCCAGGGATTGGGGACCACCGCCCCAGCGCTGGACTCACCCTCCGCCGCACCGCCACCCCGGCCTTTATTGGCGCCGCTAGTCATTCAGGGCGGGAGAATGTGCAGGGCACACCGAGCCCCTGGTGCATTTCGAAGGCCCCCGCGCCAAACTCTTGGGCCCCCGCTCCCACTCCTCAACGCCCTCAGCTCGGCCTGCTGCTCTGCGAGCTGCACATCCAGCAGATCGGGCCTGCAGGCCTCCTGGGGGCTAACCCTAACTCTAGGTGTGCTCCTTAGGGGCCCCTCGCAAGGGGCCTGGCGCCCCAACGCCTGGGATTGGGGACCCGAGACCCAGCGCTGGACTCACCCTCCGCCCCACCGACACCCGGGCCGTTATTGGCGCCGCCTGTCATCAGGGCGGCAGAACGGGCAGGGCCCTCTTAGCCCCCAGCGACCTTGGAAGGCCCCAGGCGCCAAAATGTTTGGGCCCAGGCTCCTGCTCGCCAGCGCCCTCACTCCGCCCGCCCCACCACTGGCCGCACAGCCGGCATTTTGGGCCTGCCGGCATCCTGCTTGCTAACCCTAACACTAGGTCAGTCCCCGAGAGGCCCCTGACAAGGGGCCCGGGGATGCAACGCTGGGGATTGGGGACCCCAGTGCCCCAGGGCCAGACTAACACTGTTGCCCCTCCACCACCTGGGCCACTAGGGGCGCTGCCGCTCATTCCCGGCGGGAGAAGGGGCAGGGCCCTCCAAGGCCCCTTCCACATTCGATGGCCCCCTGCCCCAAAGCGCTTGGGCCCACGTTCCCACTAGTCAGCGCCCTCACCTCAACCCGCCCCTCCGCTCGAAACACAGCAGCGGGATCGGACCCGCCGGCCTCCTGGGGGCTAACCCGTAACCTAGGTCGGTTCCCTAGGGGCCCCTCCCAAGCGGCCTTTCACCGCCATGCCCGAGATCCTGGACGTCCTAGCCCCAGGGCCGGACTCACCCTGCAGCCACCCGCCACCCGGGCCGCTAGGAGCGCCGCCGGTCATTCAGGCGGGAGAAGGGGCAGGGTCCTACAAGCCCCTGACGACCTTCGAAGGCCGCCCCAGCGCCAAAACCTGTGGGCCCACGGTCCCGCTCGCCAGCTCCCTCCCCTGGCCCGCCACAATGCGCGCTACACAGCCAGGGGATTGGGCCTGATGGCCTCCTGGGGGCTAAGCCTAACCCAAGGTGGGTCTCCCAGGGGCCCATCCGAAGGTGCTTGGCGCCCCAACGCCAGGGATTGGGGACCCGAGACCCAGCGCCGGATTCACCCTGCAGCCCCCCACCCCTGGGCCGCTAGGGAGGCCGCCGGTTATTCAGGGGGGGAGAACGGGCAGGGCCCTCTGAGCCCCCAGCGACCTTCGAAGGCCCCCGCGCCAAAATGTTTGGGCCCAGGCTTCTGCTCGCCAGCGCCCTCACTCCGCCCGCCCCTCCACTCACAGCACAGCCGGCATTTCGGGCCTGGCGACATCCTGCTTGCTAACCCTAACCCTAGGTCAGTCCCCGAGAGGCCCATCACAAGGGGCCTGGGGCTGCAACGCTGGGGATTGGGGACCCCTGAGACCCAGGGCCAAACTAACACTGCTGCCCCTCCACCACCTGGGCCACTAGGGGCGCTGCCACTCATTCAGGGCAGGAGATCATACAGGGCCCTCCCAGCCACCCCCCTCCCGGACCCTCGATGTACCCGCTCCCCAAAGCGCTTGGGCCCACGCTCCCACTAGTCAGCGCCCTCACCTCAACCCGCCCCTCCGCTCGAAACACAGCAGGCGGATCGGACCTGCCGTACTCTTGGAGGCTAATCCTAACCCTAGTTCGGTCCCCGAAGGGCCCATCCAAGGGGCTTGGCGCCCCAACGCTGGGGATTGGGAACCTCCGAATCCCAGCGCTGGACTCACCCTGCTGCCCCCCACCACCCGGGCCGCTAGGGGCGCCGCCAGTCATTCAGGTCGAGAAGGGGTAGGGCCCTCCGAGCCCCTGGAGACCTTCGAAGGCGGCCTGCGCCAAAACAGTTGGGCCCACGCTCCCACTCACCAGCGCCCTCCCCTCGGCCCGCCCCCCCCCCCCGCCACACCGCCCATGGATCCTGCCTGCCGGCCTCCTCTGGGCTAATCCTAACCCTAGGTCGACCCCCAAGGGGCTCCTTCCAAGGGGCCTGGCACCGCAATGCCAGGGATTGGGGACCCCCGCCCCAGCGCTGGACTCACCCTCCGCCCCACCGCCACCCGGGCCGTTATTGGCGCCGCCTGTCATCAGGGCGGCAGAACGGGCAGGGCCCTCTGAGCCCCCAGCGACCTTGGAAGGCCCCAGGCGCCAAAATGTTTGCGCCCAGGCTCCTGCTCGCCAGCGCCCTCACTCCGCGGGCCCCTCCACTCGCCGCACAGCCGGCATTTTGGGCCTGCAGGCATCCTGCTTGCTAACCCTAACCCTAGGTCAGTCCCCGAGAGGCCCCTGACAAGGGGCCCGGGGATGCAACGCTGGGGATTGGGGACCCCAGTGCCCCAGGGCCGGACTAACACTGTTGCCCCTCCACCACCTGGGCCACTAGGGGCGCTGCCGCTCATTCCCGGCGGGAGAAGGGGCAGGGCCCTCCAAGCCCCCTTCCACATTCGATGGCCCCCTGCCCCAAAGCGCTTGGGCCCACGTTCTCACTAGTCAGCGCCCTCACCTCAACCCGCCCCTCCGCTCGAAACACAGCAGGCGGCTCGGACCTGCCCTACTACTGGAGGCTAATCCTAACCCTGGGTCGGTCCCCGAAGGGCCCATCCAAGGGGCTTGGCGCCCCAACGCTGGGGATTGGGAACCTCCGAACCCCAGCGCTGGACTCACCCTGCAGCTCCTCGCTACCCGGGCCGGTAGGGGCGCCGCCAGTCATTCAGGCTCCAGAACGGGTAGGGCCCTCCGAGCCCCTGGCGAGCTTCGAAGGCCGCCTGCGCCAAAACACTTGGGCCCACGCTCCCACTCACCAGCGCCCTCCCCTCTGCCCGCCCCCCCTCCTCACACCGCCCATGGATCCTCCCTGCCGGCCTCCTCGGGGCTAATCCTAACCCTAGGTCGGCCCCCAAGGGGCCTGGCACCGCAATGCCAGGGATTGGGGACCCCCGCCCCAGCGCTGGACTCACCCTCCGCCGCACCGCCACCCGGGCCTTGGCGCCGCTGGTCATTCAGGGCGGGATAATGTGCAGGGCACACCCAGCCCCTGGCGCATTTTGAAGGCCCCCGCGCCAAACTCTTGGGCCCCCGCTGCCACTCCTCAACGCCCTCAGCTCAGCCTGCCCCTCCGCTCGCTGCACATCCAGCAGATCGGGCTTTTAGGCTTCCTGGGGGCTAACCCTAACTCTAGGTGGGCTCCTTAGGGGCCCCTCGCAAGGGGCTTGGCGCCCCAACGCTGGGGATTGGGAACCTCGGAACCCCAGCGCTGGACTCACCCTGCAGCCCCTGGCCACCCGGGCCGCTAGGGGCGCCGCCAGTCATTCAGGCTCGAGAACGGGTAGGACCCTCCGAGCCCCTGGCGAGCTTCGAAGGCCGCCTGCGCCAAAACACTTGGGCCCACGCTCCCACTCACCAGCGCCCTCCCCTCGGCTCGCCCCCCCTCGCCACACCGCCCATGGATCCTGCCTGCCGGCCTCCTCGGGGCTAATCCTAACCCTAGGTCGGCCCCCAAGGGGCTCCTCCCAAGAGGCCTGGCACCGCAATGCCAGGGATTGGGGACCCCCGCCCCAGCGCTGGACTCACCCTCCACCCCACCGCCACCCGGGCCTTTATTGGCGCCGCTGGTCATTCAGGGCGGGAGAATGTGCAGGGCACACCGAGCCCCTGGCGCATTTTGAAGGCCCCCGCGCCAAACTCTTGGGCCCCCGCTCCCTCTCATCAATGACCTCAACTCGGCCTGCCCCTCCGCTCGCTGCACATCCAGCAGATCGGGCTTGCAGGCCTCCTGGGGGCTAAGCCTAACTCTAGGTGGGCTCCTTAGGGGCTCCTCGCAAGGGGCCTTGCGCCCCAACGCTTCGGATTGGGGACCCGAGCCCCATCGCTGGACTCACCCTCCGCCCCACCGCCACCCGGGCCGTTATTGGCGCCGCCTGTCATCAGGGCGGCAGAACGGGCAGGGCCCTCTGAGCCCCCAGCGACCTTGGAAGGCCCCAGGCGCCAAAATGTTTGGGCCCAGGCTCCTGCTCGCCAGCGCCCTCACTCCGCCCGTCCCTCCACTGGCCGCACAGCCGGCATTTTGGGCCTGCCGGCATCCTGCTTGCTAACCCTAACCCTAGGTCAGTCCGTGAGAGGCCCCTGACAAGGGGCCTGGGGATGCAACGCTGGGGATTGGGGACCCCAGTGCCCCAGGGTCGGACTAACACTGTTGCCCCTCCACCACCTGGGCCACTAGGGGCGCTGCCGCTCATTCCCGGCGGGAGAAGGGGCAGGGCCCTCCAAGCCCCCTTCCACATTCGATGGCCCCCTGCCCCAAAGCGCTTGGGCCCACGTTCCCACTAGTCAGCGCCCTCACCTCAACCCGCCCCTCCGCTCGAAACACAGCAGCCGGATCGGACCTGCCGGCCTCCTGGGGGCTAACCCTAACCCTAGGTCGGTTCCCGAGGGACGCCTCCCAAGGGGCCTTGCACCGCCATGCCCGGGATCCTGGACGTCCTAGCCCCAGGGCCGGACTCACCCTGCAGCCACCCGCCACCCGGGCCGCTAGGAGCGCCGCCGGTCATTCAGGCGGGAGAAGGGGCAGGGTCCTACAAGACCCTGACGACCTTAGAAGGCCGCCCCAGCGCCAAAACCTGTGGGCCCACGGTCCCGCTCGCCAGCTCCCTCCCCTGGCCCGGCGCAATGCGCGCTACACAGCCAGGGGATTGGGCCTGATGGCCTCCTGGGGGCTAAGCCTAACCCAAGGTGGGTCCCCCAGGGGCCCATCCGAAGGTGCTTGGCGCCCCAACGCCAGGGATTGGGGACCCGAGACCCAGCGCCGGATTCACCCTGCTGCCCCCCACCCCTGGGCCGCTAGGGGGGCCGCCGGTTATTCAGTGGGGGAGAATGGGCAGGGCCCTCTGAGCACCCAGCGACCTTCGAAGGCCCCCGCGCCAAAATGTTTGGGCCCAGGCTTCTGCTCGCCAGCGCCCTCACTCCGCCCGCCCCTCCACTCACAGCACAGCCGGCATTTCGGGCCTGCCGGCATCCTGCTTGCTAACCCTAACCCTAGGTCAGTCCCCGAGAGGCCCATCACAAGGGGCCTGGGGCTGCAACGCTGGGGATTGGGGACCCCTGAGACCCAGGGCCAAACTAACACTGCTGCCCCTCCACCACCTGGGCCACTAGGGGCGCTGCCGCTCATTCAGGGCAGGAGAACATGCAGGGCACTCTCAGCCTCCCCCCCTCCCCCGGACCCTCGATGCACAGGCTACCCAAAGCGCTTGGGCCGACGCTCCCACTAGTCAGCGCCCTCACCTCAACCCGCCCCTCCGCTCGAAACACAACAGGCGGATCGGCCTGCCGTACTCCTGGAGGCTAATCCTAACCCTAGGTCGGTCCCCGAAGGGCCCATCCAAGGGGTTTGGCGCCCCAACGCTGGGGATTGGGAACCTCCGAACCCCAGCGCTGGACTCACCCTGCAGCCCCCCACCACCCGGACCGCTAGGGGCGCCCCCAGTCATTCAGGCTCGAGAACGGGTAGGGTCCTCCGAGCCCCTGGCGAGCTGCGAAGGCCGCCTGCGCCAAAACACCTGGGCTCACGCTCCCACTCACCAGCGCCATTCCCTCGGCCCGCCCCCCCCCTCTCCACACCGCCCATGGATCCTGCCTGCCGGCCTCCTCGGGGCTAATCCTAACCCTACGTCGGCCCCCAAGGGGCTCCTCCCAAGAGGCCTGGCACCGCAATGCCAGGGATTGGGGACCCCCGCCCCAGCGCTGGACTCACCCTCCACCCCACCGCCACCCGGGCCTTTATTGGCGCCGCTGGTCATTCAGGGCGGGAGAATGTGCAGGGCACACCGAGCCCCTGGCGAAGTTCGAAGGCCCCCGCGCCAAACTCTTGGGCCCCCGCTCCCACTCCTCAACGCCCTCAGCTCGGCCTGCCCCTCCGCTCGCTGCACATCCAGCAGATCGGGCTTGCAGGCCTCCTGGGGGCTAACCCTAACTCTAGGTGGGCTCCTTTGGGGCCCCTCGCAAGGGTCATGGCGCCCCAACGCCTGGGATTGGGGACCCGAGACCCAGCGCTGGACTCACCCTCCGCCCCACCGCCACCTGGGCCGTTATTGGCGCCGCCTGTCATCAGGGCGGCAGAATGGGCAGGGCTCTCTGAGCCCCCAGCGACCTTGGAAGGCCCCAGGCGCCAAAATGTTTGGGCCCAGGCTCCTGCTCGCCAGCGCCCTCACTCCGCCCGCCCCTCCACTCGCCACACAGCCGGTATTTTGGGCCTGCCGACATCCTGCTTGCTAACCCTAACCCTAGATCTGTCCCCGAGAGCCCCTGACAAGGGGCCCAGGGATGCAACGCTGGGGATTGGGGACCCCAGTGCCCCAGGGCCGGACTAACACTGTTGCCCCTCCACCACCTGGGCCACTAGGGGCGCTGCCGCTCATTCCCGGCGGGAGAAGGGACAGGGCCCTCCAAGCCCCCTTAAAAATTCAATGGCCCCCTGCCCCAAAGCGCTTGGGCCCACGTTCCCACTAGTCAGCGCCCTCACCTCAACCCACCCCTCCGCTCGAAACACAGCAGCCGGATCGGACCTGCCGGCCTCCTGGGGGCTAACCCTAACCCTAGGTCGGTTCCCGAGGGGCCCCTCCCAAGGGGACTTGCGCCGCCATGCCCGGGATCCTGGACGTCCTAGCCCCAGGGCCAGACTCACCCTGCAGCCACCCGCCACCCGGGCCGCTAGGAGCGCCGCCGGTCATTCAGGCGGGAGAAGGGGCAGGGTCCTACAAGCCCCTGACGACCTTCGAAGGCCGCCCCAGCGCCAAAACCTGTGGGCCCACGGTCCCGCTCGCCAGCTCCCTCCCCTGGCCCGCCGCAATGCACGCTACACAGCCAGGGGATTGGGCCTGATGGCCTCCTGGGGGCTAAGCCTAACCCAAGGTGGGTCCCCCAGGGGCCCATCCGAAGGTGCTTGGCGTCCCAACGCCAGGGATTGGGGACCCGAGACCCAGCGCCGGATTCACCCTGCTGCCCCCCACCCCTGGGCCGCTAGGGGGGCCGCCAGTTATTCAGTGGGGGAGAACGGGCAGGGCCCTCTGAGCCCCCAGCGACCTTCGAAGGCCCCCGCGCCAAAATGTTTGGGCCCAGGCTTCTGCTCGCCAGCGCCCTCACTCCACCCGCCCCTCCACTCACAGCACAGCCGGCATTTCGGGCCTGCCGGCATCCTGCTTGCTAACCCTAACCCTAGGTCAGTCCCCGAGAGGCCCATAACAAGGGGCCTGGGGCTGCAACGCTGGGGATTGGGGACCCCTGAGACCCAGGGCCAAACTAACACTGCTGCCCCTCCACCACCTGGGCCACTAGGGGCGCTGCCGCTCATTCAAGACAGGAGAACATACAGGGCCCTCCCAGCCCCCCACCCCCGGACCCTCGATGCACCCGCTCCCCAAAGCGCTTGGGCCCACGCTCCCACTAGTCAGCGCCCTCACCTCAACCCGCCCCTCCGCTCGAAACACAGCAGGCGAATCGGACCTGCCCTACTCCTGGAGGCTAATCCTAACCATAGGTTGGTCCCCGAAGGGCCCATCCAAGGGGCTTGGCGCCCCAACGCTGGGGATTGGGAACCTCTGAACCCCAGCGCTGGACTCACCCTGCAGCGCCCCGCCACCCGGGCCGCTAGGGGCGCCGCCAGTCATTCAGGCTCGAGAACGGGTAGGGCCCTCCGATCCCCTGGCGAGCTTCGAAGGCCGCCTGCGCCAAAACACTTGGGCCCACGCTCCCACTCACCAGCGCCCTCCCCTCGGCTCGCCCCCCCCCCCTCGCCACACCGCCCATGGATCCTGCCTGCCGGCCTCCTCGGGGCTAATCCTAACCCTAGGTCGGCCCCCAAGGGGCTCCTCCCAAGGGGCCTGGCACCGCAATGCCAAGGATTGGGGACCCCCGCCCCAGCGCTGGACCCACCCTCCGCCCCACCGCCACCCGGGCCTTTATAGGCGCCGCTGGTCATTCAGGGCGGGAGAATGTGCAGGGCACACCGAGCCCCTGGCGCATTTCGAAGGCCCCCGGGCCAAACTCTTGGGCCCCCGCTCCCACTCCTCAACGCCCTCAGCTCGGCCTGCCCCTCCGCTCGCTGCACATCCAGCAGATCGGGCTTGCAGGCCTCCTGGGGGCTAACCCTAACTCTAGGTGGGCTCCTTAGGGGCCCCTCGCAAGGGGCCTGGCGCCCCAACGCCTGGGATTGGGGACCCGAGTCCCAGCGCTGAACTCAACCTCCCCCCAACCGCCACCCGGGCCGTTATTGGCGCCGCCTGTCATCAGGGCGGCAGGACGGGTAGGGCCCTCTGAGCCCCCAGCGACCTTGGAAGGCCCCAGGCGCCAAAATGTTTGGGCCCAGGCTCCTGCTCGCCAGCGCCCTCACTCCGCCCGCCCCTCCACTCGCCGCACAGCCGGCATTTTGGGCCTGCCGGCATCCTGCTTGCTAACCCTAACCCTAGGTCCGTCCCCGAGAGGCCCCTGACAAGGGGCCCGGGGATGCAACGCTGGGGATTGGAGACCCCAGTGCCCCAGGGCCGGACTAACACTGTTGCCCCTCCACCACCTGGGCCACTAGGGGCGCTGCCGCTCATTCCCGGCGGGAGAAGGGGCAGGGCCCTCCAAGCCCCCTTCCACATTCGATGGCGCCCTGCCCCAAAGCGCTTGGGCCCACGTTCCCACTAGTCAGCGCCCTCACCTCAACCCGCCCCTCCGCTCGAAACACAGCAGCCGGATCGGACCTGCCGGCCTCCTGGGGGCTAACCCTAACCCTAAGTCGGATCCCAAGGGGCCGCTCCCAAGGGGCCTTGCGCCGCCATGCCCGGGATCCTGGACGTCCTAGCCCCAGGGAAGGACTCACCGTGCAGCCACCCGCCACCTGGGCCGCTAGGAGCGCCGCCGGTCATTCAGGCGGGAGAAGGGGCAGGGTCCTACAAGCCCCTGACGACCTTCGAAGGCCGCCCCAGCGCCAAAACCTGTGGGCCCACGGTCCCGCTCGCCAGCTCCCTCCCCTGGCCCGCCGCAATGTGCGCTACACAGCCAGGGGATTGGGCCTGATGGCCTCCTGGGGGCTAAGCCTAACCCAAGGTGGGTCCCCCAGGGGCCCATCTGAAGGTGCTTGGCGCCCCAACGCCAGGGATAGGGGACCCGAGACCCAGCGCCGGATTCACCCTGAAGCCCCCCACCCCTGGGCCGCTAGGGGGCCCGCCGGTTATTCAGGGGGGGAGAACGGGCAGGGCCCTCTGAGCCCCCAGCGACCTTCGAAGGCCCCCGCGCCAAAATGTTTGGGCCCAGGCTTCTGCTCGCCAGCGCCCTCACTCCGCCCGCCCCTCCACTCACAGCACAGCCGGCATTTCGGGCCTGCAGGCATCCTGCTTGCTAACCCTAACCCTAGGTCAGTCCCCGAGAGGCCCATCACAAGGGGCCTGGGGCTGCAACGCTGGGGATTGGGGACCCCTGAGACCCAGGGCCAAACTAACACTGCTGCCCCTCCACCACCTGGGCCACTAGGGGCGCTGCCGCTCATTCAGGGCAGGAGAACATACATGGCCCTCCCAGCCCCCCACCCCCGGACCCTCGATGCACCCGCTCCCCAAAGCGCTTGGGCCCACGCTCTCACTAGTCAGCGCCCTCACCTCAACCCGCCCCTCCGCTCGAAACACAGCAGGCGGATCGGACCTGCCCTACTCCTGGAGGCTAATCCTAACCCTAGGTCGGTCCCCGAAGGGCCCATCCAAGGGGCTTGGCGCCCCAACGCTGGGGATTGGGAACCTCCGAACCCAAGCGCTGGACTCACCCTGTAGCGCCCCAGGACCCGGGCCGCTAGGGGCGGAGCCAGTCATTCAGGCTGGAGAACGGGTAGGGCCCTCCGAGCCCCTGTCGAGCTTCGAAGGCCGCCTGCGCCAAAACACTTGGGCCCACGCTCTCACTCACCAGCACTCTCCCCTCGGCTCGCCCCCCCCCCTCGCCACACCGCCCATGGATCCTGCCTGCCGGCCTTCTCGGGGCTAATCCTAACCCTAGGTCGGCCCCCAAGGGGCTCCTCCCAAGGGGCCTGGCACCGCAATGCCAGGGATTGGGGACCCCCGCCCCAGCGCTGGACTCACCCTCCGCCCCACTGCCACCCGGGCCTTTATTGGCGCCGCTGGTCATTCAGGGCGGGAGAATGTGCAGGGCACACCGAGCCCCTGGCGCATTTCGAAGGCCCCCGCGCCAAACTCTTGGGCCCCCGCTCCCACTCCTCAACGCCCTCAGCTCGGCCTGCCCCTCCGCTCGCTGCACATCCAGCAGATCGGGCTTGCAGGCCTCCTGGGGGCTAACCCTAACTCTAGGTGGGCTCCTTAGGGGCCCCTCGCAAGGGGCCTGGCGCCCCAACGCCTGGGATTGGGGACCGGAGACCCAGCGCTGGACTCACCCTCCGCCCCACCGACACCCGGGCCGTTATTGGCGCCGCCTGTCATCAGGGCGGCAGAACGGGCAGGGCCCTCTGAGCCCCCAGCGACCTTGGAAGGCCCCAGGCGCCAAAATGTTTGGGCCCAGGCTCCTGCTCGCCAGCGCCCTCACTCCGCCCGCCCCTCCACTCGCCGCACAGCCGGCATTTTGGGCCTGCCGGCATCCTGCTTGCTAACCCTAACCCTAGGTCCGTCCCCGAGAGGCCCCTGACAAGGGGCCCGGGGATGCAACGCTGGGGATTGGAGACCCCAGTGCCCCTGGGCCGGACTAACACTGTTGCCCCTCCACCACCTGGGCCACTAGGGGCGCTGCCGCTCATTCCCGGCGGGAGAAGGGGCAGGGCCCTCCAAGCCCCCTTCCACATTCCATGGCCCCCTGCCCCAAAGCGCTTGGGCCCACGTTCCCACTAGTCAGCGCCCTCACCTCAACCCGCCCCTCCGCTCGAAACACAGCAGCCGGATCGGACCTGCCGGCCTCCTGGGGGCTAACCCTAACCCTAGGTCGGTTCCCGAGGGGCCCCTCCCAAGGGGCCTTGCGCCGCCATGCCCGGGATCCTGGACGTCCTAGCCCCAGGGCCGGACTCACCCTGCAACCACCCGCCACCCGGGCCGCTAGGAGCGCCGCCGGTCATTCAGGCGGGAGAAGGGGCAGGGTCCTACAAGCCCCTGACGACCTTCGAAGGCCGCCCCAGCGCCAAAACCTGTGGGCCCACGGTCCCGCTCGCCAGCTCCCTCCCCTGGCCCGCCGCAATGCGCGCTACACAGCCAGGGGATTGGGCCTGATGGCCTCCTGGGGGCTAAGGCTAACCCAAGGTGGGTCCCCCAGGGGCCCATCCGAAGGTGCTTGGCGCCCCAACGCCAGGGATTGGGGATCCGAGACCCAGCGCCGGATTCACCCTGCTGCCCCCCACCCCTGGGCCGCTAGGGGGGCCGCCAGTTATTCAGTGGGGGAGAACGGGCAGGGCCCTCTGAGCCCCCAGCGACCTTCGAAGGCCCCCACGCCAAAATGTTTGGGCCCAGGCTTCTGCTCGCCAGCGTCCTCACTCCGCCCGCCCCTCCACTCACAGCACAGCCGGCATTTCGGGCCTGCCGGCATCCTGCTTGCTAACCCTAACCCTAGGTCAGTCCCCGAGAGGCCCATCACAAGGGGCCTGGGGCTGCAACGCTGGGGATTGGGGACCCCTGAGACCCAGGGCCAAACTAACACTGCTGCCCCTCCACCACCTGGGCCACTAGGGGCGCTGCCGCTCATTCAAGACAGGAGAACATACAGGGCCTTCCCAGCCCCCCACCCCCGGACCCTCGATGCACCCGCTCCCCAAAGCGCTTGGGCCCACGCTCCCACTAGTCAGCGCCCTCACATCAACCCGCCCCTCCGCTCGAAACACAGCAGGCGGATCGGACCTGCCCTACTCCTGGAGGCTAATCCTAACCCTAGGTCGGTCCCCGAAGGGCCCATCCAAGGGGCTTGGCGCCCCAACGCTGGGGATTGGGAACCTCCGAACCCCAGCGCTGGACTCACCCTGCAGCGCCCGGCCACCCGGGCCGCTAGGGGCGCCGCCAGTCATTCAGGCTCGAGAACGGGTAGGGCCCTCTGAGCCCCTGGCGAGCTTCGAAGGTCGCCTGCGCCAAAACACTTGGGCCCACGCTCCCACTCACCAGCGCCCTCCCCTCGGCTCGCCCCCCCCCTCGCCACACCGCCCATGGATCCTGCCTGCTGGCGCCTTCGGGGCTAATCCTAACCCTAGGTCGGCCCCCAAGGGGCTCCTCCCAAGGGGCCTGGCACAGCAATGCCAGGGAATGGGGACCCCCGCCCCAGCGCTGGACTCACCCACCGCCCCACCGCCACCCGGGCCGTTATTGGCGCCGCCTGTCATCAGGGCGGCAGAATGGGCAGGGCTCTCTGAGCCCCCAGCGACCTTGGAAGGCCCCAGGCGCCAAAATGTTTGGGCCCAGGCTCCTGCTCGCCAGCGCCCTCACTTCGCCCGTCCCTCCACTCGCCACACAGCCGGCATTTTGGGCCTGCCGGCATCCTGCTTGCTAACCCTAACCCTAGGTCAGTCCCCGAGAGGCCCCTGACAAGGGGCCCGGGGATGCAACGCTGGGGATTGGGGACCCCAGTGCCACAGGGCCGGACTAACACTGTTGCCCCTCCACCACCTGGGCCACTAGGGGCGCTGCCGCTCATTCCCGGCGGGAGAAGGGGCAGGGCCCTCCAAGCCCCCTTTCACATTCGATGGCCCCCTGCCCCAAAGCGCTTGGGCCCACGTTCCCACTAGTCAGCGCCCTCACCTCAACCCGCCCCTCCGCTCGAAACACAGCAGCCGGATCGGACCTGCCGGCCTCCTGGGGGCTAACCCTAACCCTAGGTCGGTTCCGGAGGTGCCCCTCCCAAGGTGACTTGCGCCGCCATGCCCGGGATCCTGGACGTCCTAGCCCCAGGGCCGGACTCACCCTGCAGCCACCTGCCACCCGGGCCGCTAGGAGCGCCGCCGGTCATTCAGGCGGGAGAAGGGGCAGGGTCCTACAAGCCCCTGACGACCTTCGAAGGCCGCCCCAGCGCCAAAACCTGTGGGCCCAGGGTCCCGCTCGCCAGCTCCCTCCCCTGGCCCGCCGCAATGCGCGCTACACAGCCAGGGGATTGGGCCTGATGGCCTCCTGGGGGTTAAGCCTAACCCAAGGTGGGTCCCCCAGGGGCCCATCCGAAGGTGCTTGGCGCCCCAACGCCAGGGATTGGGGACCCGAGACCCAGCGCCGGATTCACCCTGCAGCCCCCACCCCTGGGCCGCTAGGGGGCTGACCGGTTATTCAGGGGGGGAGAACGGGCAGGGCCCTCTGAGCCCCCAGCGACCTTCGAAGGCCCCCGCGCCAAAATGTTTGGGCCCAGGCTTCTGCTCGCCAGCGCCCTCACTCCGCCCGCCCCTCCACTCACAGCACAGCTGGCATTTCCGGCCTGCCGGCATCCTGCTTGCTAACCCTAACCCTAGGTCAGTCCCCGAGAGGCCCATCACATGGGGCCTGGGGCTGCAACGCTGGGGATTGGGGACCCCTGAGACACAGGGCCAAACTAACACTGCTGCCCCTCCACCACCTGGGCCACTAGGGGAGCTGCCGCTCATTCAGGGCAGGAGAACATACAGGGCCCTCCCAGCCCCCCACCCCCGGACCCTCGATGCACCCGCTCCCCAAAGCACTTGGGCCCACGATCTCACTAGTCAGCGCCCTCACCTCAACCCGACCCTCCGCTCGAAACACAGCAGGTGGATCGGACCTGCCCTACTCCTGGAGGCTAATCCTAACCCTAGGTCGGTCCCCGAAGGGCCCACCCAAGGGGCTTGGCGCCCCAATGCTGGGGATTGGGAACCTCCGAACCCCAGCGCTGGACTCACCCTGCAGCGCCCCGCCACCCGGGCCGCTAGGGGCGCCGCCAGTCATTCAGGCTCGAGAACGGGTAGGGCCCACCGAGCCCCTGGCGAGCTTCGAAGGCCGCCTGCGCCAAAACACTTGGGCCCACGCTCCCACTCACCAGGGCCCTCCCCTCGGCTCGCCCCCCCCCTCGCCACACCTCCCATGGATCCTGCCTGCCGGCCTCCTCGGGGCTAATCCTAACCCTAGGTCGGCCCCCAAGGTGCTCCTCCCAAGGGGCCTGGCACCGCAGTGCCAGGGATTGGGGACCCCCGCCCCAGCGCTGGACTCACCCTCCGCCCCACCGCCACCCGGGCCTTTATTGGCGCCGCTGGTCATTCAGGGCCTGCGAATGTGCAGGGCACACCGAGCCCCTGGCGCATTTCGAAGGCCCCCGCGCCAAAGTCTTGGGCCCCCGTTCCCACTCCTCAACGCCCTCAGCTCGGCCTGCCCCTCTGCTCGCTGCACATCCAGCAGATCGGGCTTGCAGGCCTCCTGGGGGCTAACCCTAACTCTAGGTGGGCTCCTTAGGGGCCCCTCGCAAGGGGCCTGGCGCCCCAACGCTTGGGATTGGGGACCCGAGCCCCAGCGCTGGACTCACCCACCGCCCCACCGCCACCCGGGCCCTTATTGGCGCCGCCTGTCATCAGGACGGCAGAACGGGCAGGGCCCTCTGAGCCCCCAGCGACCTTGGAAGGCCCCAGGCGCCAAAATGTTTGGGCCCAGGCTCCTGCTCGCCAGCGCCCTCACTCCGCCCGCCCCTCCACTCGCCGCACAGCCGGCATTTTGGGCCTGCCGGCATCCTGCTTGCTAACCCTAACCCTAGGTCAGTCCCCGAGAGGCCCCTGACAAGGGGCCCGTGGATGCAACGTTGGGGATTGGGGACCCCAGTGCCCCAGGGCCGGACTAACACTGTTGCCCCTCCGCCACCTGGGCCACTAGGGGCGCTGCCGCTCATTCCCGGCAGGAGAAGGGGCAGGGCCCACCAAGCCCCCTTCCACATTCGATGGCCCCCTGCCCCAAAGCGCTTGCGCCCACGTTCCCACTAGTCAGCGCCCTCACCTCAATCCGCCCCTCCGCTCGAAACACAGCAGGCGGATCGGACCTGCCCTACTCCTGGAGGCTAATCCTAACCCTAGGTCGGTCCCCGAAGGGCCCATCCAAGGGGCTTGGCGCCCCAACGCTGGGGATTGGGAACCTCCGAACCCCAGCGCTGGACTCACCCTGCAGCGCCCCGCCACCCGGGCCGCTAGGGGCGCCGCCATTGATTCAGGCTCGAGAACGGGTAGGGCCCTCCGAGCCCCTGGCGAGCTTCGAAGGCCGCCTGCGCCAAAACACTTGGGCCCACGCTCCCACTCACCAGCGCCCTCCCCTCGGCTCGCCCCCCGCCCCGCCACACCGCCCATGGATCCTGCCTGCCGGCCTCCTCGGGGCTAATCCTAACCCTAGGTCGGCCCCCAAGGTGCTCCTCCCAAGGGGCCTGGCACCGCAGTGCCAGGGATTGGGGACCCCCGCCCCAGCGCTGGACTCACCCTCCGCCCCACCGCCACCCGGGCCTTTATTGGCGCCGCTGGTCATGCAGGGCGGGAGAATGTGCAGGGCACACCGAGCCCCTGGCGCATTTCGAAGGCCCCCGCGCCAAACTCTTGGGCCCCCGCTCCCACTCCTCAACGCCCTCAGCTCGGCCTGCCCCTCTGCTCGCTGCACATCCAGCAGATCGGGCTTGCAGGCCTCCTGAGGGCTAACCCTAACTCTAGGTGGGCTCCTTAGGGGCCCCTCGCAAGGGGCCTGGCGCCCCAACGCTTGGGATTGGGGACCCGAGCCCCAGCGCTGGACTCACCCTCCGCCCCACCGCCACCCGGGCCGTTATTGGCGCCGCCTGTCATCAGGACGGCAGAACAGGCAGGGCCCTCTGAGCCCCCAGCGACCTTGGAAGGCCCCAGGCGCCAAAATGTTTGGGCCCAGGCTCCTGCTCGCCAGCGCCCTCACTCCGCCCGCCCCTCCACTCGCCGCACAGCCGGCATTTTGGGCCTGCCGGCATCCTGCTTGCTAACCCTAACCCTAGGTCCGTCCCCGAGAGGCCCCTGACAAGGGGCCCGGGGATGCAACGCTGGGGATTGGGGACCCCAGTGCCCCAGGGCCGGACTAACACTGTTGCCCCTCCACCACCTGGGCCACTAGGGGCGCTGCCGCTCATTCCCGGCGGGAGAAGGGGCAGGGCCCTCCAAGCCCCCTTCCACATTCGATGGCCCCCTGCCCCAAAGCGCTTGGGCCCACGTTCCCACTAGTCAGCGCCCTCACCTCAACCCGCCCCTCCGCTCGAAACACAGCAGCCGGATCGGACCTACCGGCCTCCTGGGGGCTAACCCTAACCCTCGGTCGGTTCCCGAGGGGCCCCTCCCAAGGGGCCTTGCGCCGCCATGCCCGGGATCCTGGACGTCCTAGCCCCAGGGCTGGACTCACCCTGCAGCCACCCGCCACCCGGGCCGCTAGGAGCGCCGCCGGTCATTCAGGCGGGAGAAGGGGCACGGTCCTACAAGCCCCTGACGACCTTCGAAGGCCGCCCCAGCGCCAAAACCTGTGGGCCCACGGTCCCGCTCGCCAGCTCCCTCCCCTGGCCCGCCGCAATGCGCGCTACACAGCCAGGGGATTGGGCCTGATGGCTTCCTGGGGGCTAAGCCTAACCCAAGGTGGGTCCCCCAGGGGCCCATCCGAAGGTGCTTGGCGCCCCAACGCCAGGGATTGGGGACCCGAGACCCAGCGCCGGATTCACCCTGCAGCCCCCCACCCCTGGGCCCTAGGGGGCCCGCCGGTTATTCAGGCGGGGAGAAAGGGCAGGGCCCTCTGAGCGCCCAGCGACCTTCGAAGGCCCCCGCGCCAAGATGTTTGGGCCCAGGCTTCTGCTCGCCAGCGACCTCACTCCGCCCGCCCCTCCACTCACAGCACAGCTGGCATTTCGGGCCTGCCGGCATCCTGCTTGCTAACCCTAACCCTAGGTCAGTCCCCGAGAGGCCCATCACAAGGGGCCTGGGGCTGCAACGCTGGGGATTGGGGAACCCTGAGACCCAGGGCCAAACTAACACTGCTGCCCCTCCACCACCTGGGCCACTAGGGGCGCTGCCGCTCATTCAGGACAGGAGAACATACAGGGCCCTTCCAGCCCCCCACCCCCGGACCCTCGATGCACCCGCTCCCCAAAGCGCTTGGGCCCACGCTCCCACTAGTCAGCGCCCTCACCTCAACCCGCCCCTCCGCTCGAAACACAGCAGGCGGATCGGACCTGCCCTACTCCTGGAGGCTAATCCTAACCCTAGGTCGGTCCCCGAAGGGCCCATCCAAGGGGCTTGGCGCCCCAACGCTGGGGATTGGGAACCTCTGATCCCCAGCGCTGGACTCACCCTGCAGCGCCCCGCCACCCGGGCCGCTAGGGGCGCTGCCAGTCATACAGGCTCGAGAACGGGTAGGGTCCTCCGAGCCCCTGGCGAGCTTCGAAGGCCGCCTGCGCGGAAACACTTGGGACCACGTTCCCACTCACCAGCGCCCACCCCTCGGCTCGCCCCCCCCCCTCGCCACACTGCCCATGGATCCTGCCTGCCGGCCTCCTCGGGGCTAATCCTAACCCTAGGTCGGCCCCCAAGGGGCTCCTCCCAAGGGGCTTGGCACCGCAATGCCAGGGATTGGGGACACCCGCCCCAGCGCTGGACTCACCCTCCGCCCCACCGCCACCCGGGCCTTTATTGGCGCCGCTGGTTATTCAGGGCGGGAGAATGTGCAGGGCACACCGAGCCCCTGGCGCATTTCGAAGGCCCCCGCGCCAAACTCTTGGTCCCCCGCTCCCACTCCTCAACGCCCTCAGCTCGGCCTGCCCCTCTGCTCGCTGCACATCCAGAAGATCGGGCTTGCAGGCCTCCTGGGGGCTAACCCTAACTCTAGGTGGGCTCCTTAGGGGCCCCTCGCAAGGGGCCTGGCGCCCCAACGCTTGGGATTGGGGACCCGAGCCCCAGCGCTGGACTC
Source organism: Ursus americanus (assembly GCF_024610735.1). Lineage (NCBI taxonomy): Eukaryota > Metazoa > Chordata > Mammalia > Carnivora > Ursidae > Ursus > Ursus americanus. The sequence goes on along the minus strand of NW_028273760.1, from coordinate 46,964 downwards.
ACCCTCCGCCCCACCGCCACCCGGGCCTTTATTGGCGCCACCTGTCATCAGGACGGCAGAACGGGCAGGGCCCTCTGAGCCCCCAGCGACCTTGGAAGGCCCCAGGCGCCAAAATGTTTGGGCCCAGGCTCCTGCTCGCCAGCGCCCTCACTCCGCCCGCCCCTCCACTCGCCGCACAGCCGGCATTTTGGGCCTGCCGGCATCCTGCTTGCTAACCCTAACCCTAGGTCCGTCCCCGAGAGGCCCCTGACAAGGGGCCCGGGGATGCAACGCTGGGGATTGGGGACCCCAGTGCCCCAGGGCCGGACTAACACTGTTGCCCCTCCACCACCTGGGCCACTAGGGGCGCTGCCGCTCATTCCCGGCGGGAGAAGGGGCAGGGCCCTCCAAGCCCCCTTCCACATTCGATGGCCCCCTGCCCCAAAGCGCTTGGGCCCACGTTCCCACTAGTCAGCGCCCTCACCTCAACCCGCCCCTCCGCTCGAAACACAGCAGCCGGATCGGACCTGCCGGCCTCCTGGGGGCTAACCCTAACCCTAGGTCGGTTCCGGAGGTGCCCCTCCCAAGGTGACTTGCGCCGCCATGCCCGGGATCCTGGACGTCCTAGCCCCAGGGCCGGACTCACCCTGCAGCCACCCGCCACCCGGGCCGCTAGGAGCGCCGCCGGTCATTCAGGCGGGAGAAGGGGCAGGGTCCTACAAGCCCCTGACGACCTTCGAAGGCCGCCCCAGCGCCAAAACCTGTGGGCCCAGGGTCCCGCTCGCCAGCTCCCTCCCCTGGCCCGCCGCAATGCGCGCTACACAGCCAGGGGATTGGGCCTGATGGCCTCCTGGGGGTTAAGCCTAACCCAAGGTGGGTCCCCCAGGGGCCCATCCGAAGGTGCTTGGCGCCCCAACGCCAGGGATTGGGGACCCGAGACCCAGCGCCGGATTCACCCTGCAGCCCCCACCCCTGGGCCGCTAGGGGGCTGACCGGTTATTCAGGGGGGCAGAACGGGCAGGGCCCTCTGAGCCCCCAGCCACCTTCGAAGGCCCCCGCGCCAAAATGTTTGGGCCCAGGCTTCTGCTCGCCAGCGCCCTCACTCCGCCCGCCCCTGAACTCACAGCACAGCCGGCATTTCGGGCCTGCCGGCATCCTGCTTGCTAACCCTAACCCTAGGTCAGTCCGCGAGAGGCCCATCACAAGGGGCCTGGGGCTGCAACGCTGGGGATTGGGGACCCCTGAGACCCAGGGCCAAACTAACACTGCTGCCCCTCCACCACCTGGGCCACTAGGGGCGCTGCCGCTCATTCAGGACAGGAGAACATGCAGGGCACTCCCAGCCTCCCCCCCTCCCCCGGACCATCGATGCACAGGCTACCCAAAGTGCTTGGGCCCACGCTCTCACTAGTCAGCGCCCTCACCTCAACCCGCCCCTCCGCTCGAAACACAGCAGGCGGATCGGCCTGCCGTACTCCTGAAGGCTAATCCTAACCCTAGGTCGGTCCCCGAAGGGCCCATCCAAGGGGTTTGGCGCCCCAACGCTGGGGATTGGGAACCTCCGAACCCGAGCGCTGGACTCACCCTGCAGCGCCCGGCCACCCGGGCCGCTAGGGGCGCCGCCAGTCATTCAGGCTCGAGAATGGGTAGGGCCCTCCGAGCCCCTGGCGAGCTTCGAAGGCCGCCTGCGCCAAAACACTTGGGCCCACGCTCCCACTCACCAGCGCCCTCTCCTCGGCTCGCCCCCCCCCCCTCGCCACACCGCCCATGGATCCTGCCTGCTGGCGCCTTCGGGGCTAATCCTAACCCTCGGTCGGCCCCCAAGGGGCTCCTCCCAAGGGGCCTGGCACCGCAGTGCCAGGGATTGGGGACCCCCGCCCCAGCGCTGGACTCACCCTCCGCCCCACCGCCACCCGGGCCTTTATTGGCGCCGCTGGTCATTCAGGGCGGGAGAATGTGCAGGGCACACCGAGCCCCTGGCGCATTTCGAAGGCCCCCGCGCCAAACTCTTGGGCCCCCGTTCCCACTCCTCAACGCCCTCAGCTCGGCCTGCCCATCTGTTGGCTGCACATCCAGCAGATCGGGCTTGCAGGCCTCCTGGGGGCTAACCCTAACTCTAGGTGGGCTCCTTAGGGGCCCCTCACAAGGGGCCTGGATCCCCAACGCTTGGGATTGGGGACCCGAGCCCCAGCGCTGGACTCACCCTCCGCCCCACCGCCACCCGGGCCGTTATTGGCGCCCCCTGTCATCAGGGCGGCAGAACGGGCAGGGCCCTCTGAGCCCCCAGCGACCTTGGAAGGCCCCAGGCGCCAAAATGTTTGGGCCCAGGCTCCTGCTCGCCAGCGCCCTCACTCCGTCCGCCCCTCCACTCGCCGCACAGCCGGCATTTTGGGCCTGCCGGCATCCTGCTTGCTAACCCTAACCCTAGGTCCGTCCCCGAGAGGCCCCTGACAAGGGGCCCGGGGATGCAACGCTGGGGATTGGGGACCCCAGTGCCCCAGGGCCGGACTAACACTGTTGCCCCTCCACCACCTGGGCCACTAGGGGCGCTGCCGCTCATTCCCGGCGGGAGAAGGGGCAGGGCCCTCCAAGCCCCCTTCCACATTCGATGGCCCCCTGCCCCAAAGCGCTTGGGCCCACGTTCCCACTAGTCAGCGCCCTCACCTCAACCCGCCCCTCCGCTCGAAACACAGCAGCCGCATCGGACCTGCCGGCCTCCTGGGGGCTAACCCTAACCCTAGGTCGGTTCCCGAGGGGCCCCTCCCAAGGGGCCTTGCGCCGCCATGCCCGGGATCCTGGACGTCCTAGCCCTAGGGCCGGACTCACCCTGCAGCCACCCGCCACCCGGGCCGCTAGGAGCGCCGCCGGTCATTCAGGCGGGAGAAGGGGCACGGTCCTACAAGCCCCTGACGACTTTCGAAGGCCGCCCCAGCGCCAAAACCTGTGGGCCCACGGTCCCGCTCGCCAGCTCCCTCCCCTGGCCGGCCGCAATGCGCGCTACACAGCCAGGGGATTGGGCCTGATGGCCTCGTGGGGGCTAAGCCTAACCCAAGGTGGGTCCCCCAGGGGCCCATCCGAAGGTGCTTGGCGCCCCAACGCCAGGGATTGGGGACCCGAGACCCAGCGCCGGATTCACCCTGCAGGCCCCCACCCCTGGGCCGCTAGGGGGCCCGCCGGTTATTCAGGGGGGGAGAACGGGCAGGGCCCTCTGAGCCCCCAGCGACCTTCGAAGGCCCCCGCGCCAAAATGTTTGGGCCCAGGCTTCTGCTCGCCAGCGCCCTCACTCCGCCCGCCCCTCCACTCACAGCACAGCCGGCATTTCGGGCCTCCCGGCATCCTGCTTGCTAACCCTAACCCTAGGTCAGTCCCCGAGAGGCCCATCACAAGGGGCCTGGGGCTGCAACGCTGGGGATTGGGGACCCCTGAGACCCAGGGCCAAACTAACACTGCTGCCCCTCCACCACCTGGGCCACTAGGGGCGCTGCCGCTCATTCAGGGCAGGAGAACATACAGGGCCCTCCCAGCCCCCCACCCCGGGACCCTCGATGCACCCGCTCCCCAAAGCGCTTGGGCCCACGCTCTCACTAGTCAGCGCCCTCACCTCAACCCGCCCCTCCGCTCGAAACACAGCAGGCGGATCGGACCTGCCCTACTCCTGGAGGCTAATCCTAACCCTAGGTCGGTCCCCGAAGGGCCCATCCAAGGGGCTTGGCGCCCCAACGCTGGGGATTGGGAACCTCCGAACCCCAGCGCTGGACTCACCCTGCAGCGCCCCGCCACCCAGGCCGCTAGGGGTGCCGCCAGTCATTCAGGCTCAAGAACGGGTAGGGCCCTCCGAGCCCCTGGCGAGCTTCGAAGGCCGCCTGCGCCAAAACACTTGGGCCCACGCTCCCACTCACCAGCGCCCTCCCCTCGGCTCTCCCCCCCCCCTCGCCACACCGCCCATGGATCCTGCCTGCCGGCCTCCTCGGGGCTAATCCTAACCCTAGGTCGGCCCCCAAGGGGCTCCTCCCAAGGGGCCTGGCACCACAATGCCAGGGATTGGGGACCCCCGCCCCAGCGCTGGACTCACCCTCCGCCCCACCGCCACCCGGGCCTTTATTGGCGCCGCTGGTCATTCAGGGCGGGAGAATGTGCAGGGCACACCGAGCCCCTGGCGCATTTCGAAGGCCCCCGCGCCAAACTCTTGGGCCCCCGCTGCCACTCCTCAACGCCCTCAGCTCGGCCTGCCCCTCTGCTCGCTGCACATCCAGCAGATCGGGCTTGCAGGCCTCCTGGGGGCTAACCCTAACTCTAGGTGGGCTCCTTAGGGGCCCCTCGCAAGGGGCCTGGCGCCCCAACGCTTGGGATTGGGGACCCGAGCCCCAGCGCTGGACTCACCCTCCGCCCCACCGCCACCCGGGCCGTTAATGGCGCCGCCTGTCATCAGGGCGGCAGAACAGGCAGGGCCCTCTGAGCCCCCAGGGACCTTGGAAGGCCCCAGGCGCCAAAATGTTTGGGCCCAGGCTCCTGGTCGCCAGCGCCCTCACTCCGCCCGTCCCTCCACTCGCCGCACAGCCGGCATTTTGGGCCTGCCGGCATCCTGCTTGCTAACCCTAACCCTAGGTCCGTCCCCGAGAGGCCCCTGACAAGGGGGCCGGGGATGCAACGCTGGGGATTGGGGACCCCAGTGCCCCAGGGCCGGACTAACACTGTTGCCCCTCCACCACCTGGGCCACTAGGGGCGCTGCCGCTCATTCCCGGCGGGAGAAGGGGCAGGGCTCTCCAAGCCCCCTTCCACATTCGATGGCCCCCTGCCCCAAAGCGCTTGGGCCCACGTTCCCACTAGTCAGCGCCCTCACCTCAACCCGCCCCTCCGCTCGAAACACAGCAGCCGGATCGGACCTGCCGGCCTCCTGGGGGCTAACCCTAACCCTAGGTCGGTTCCCGAGGGGCCCCTCCCAAGGGGCCTTGCGCCGCCATGCCCGGGATCCTGGACGTCCTAGCCCTAGGGCCGGACTCACCCTGCAGCCACCCGCCACCCGGGCCGCTAGGAGCGCCGCCGGTCATTCAGGCGGGAGAAGGGGCACGGTCCTACAAGCCCCTGACGACCTTCGAAGGCCGCCCCAGCGCCAAAACCTGTGGGCCCACGGTCCCGCTCGCCAGCTCCCTCCCCTGGCCCGCCGCAATGCGCGCTACACAGCCAGGGGATTGGGCCTGATGGCCTCCTGGGGGCTAAGCCTAACCCAAGGTGGGTCCCCCAGGGGCCCATCCGAAGGTGCTTGGCGCCCCAACGCCAGAGATTGGGGACCCGAGACCCAGCGCCGGATTCACCCTGCAGCCCCCCACCCCTGGGCAGCTAGGGGGCCCGCCGGTTATTCAGGGGGGGAGAATGGGCAGGGCCCTCTGAGCCCCCAGCGACCTTCGAAGGCCCCCGCGCCAAAATGTTTGGGCCCAGGCTTCTGCTCGCCAGCGCCCTCACTCCGCCCGCCCCTCCACTCACAGCACAGCCGGCATTTCGGGCCTGCCGGCATCCTGCTTGCTAACCCTAACCCTAGGTCAGTCCCCGAGAGGCCCATCACAAGGGGCCTGGGGCTGCAACGCTGGGGATTGGGGACCCCTGAGACCCAGGGCCAAACTAACACTGCTGCCCCTCCACCACCTGGGCCACTAGGGGCGCTGCCGCTCATTCAGGGCAGGAGAACATACAGGGCCCTCCCAGCCCCCCACCCCCGGACCCTCGATGCACCTGCTCCATAAAGCGCTTGGGCCCACTCTCTCACTAGTCAGCGCCCTCACCTCAACCCGCCCCTCCGCTCGAAACACAGCAGGCGGATCGGACCTGCCCTACTCCTGGAGGCTAATCCTAACCCTAGGTCGGTCCCCGAAGGGCCCATCCAAGGGGCTTGGCGCCCCAACGCTGGGGATTGGGAACCTCCGAACCCCAGCGCTGGACTCACCCTGCAGCGCCCCGGGACCCGGGCCGCTAGGGGCGGAGCCAGTCATTCAGGCTCGAGAATGGGTAGGGCCCTCCGAGCCCCTGTCGAGCTTCGAAGGCCGCCTGCACCAAAACAATTGGGCCCACGCTCTCACTCACCAGCGCTCTCCCCTCGGCTCGCCCCCCCCCTCGCCACACCGCCCATGGATCCTGCCTGCCGGCCTCCTCGGGGCTAATCCTAACCCTAGGTCGGCCCCCAAGGGGCTCCTCCCAAGGGGCCTGGCACCGCAATGCCAGGGATTGGGGACCCCCGCCCCAGCGCTGGACTCACCCTCCGCCCCACCGCCACCCGGGCCTTTATTGGCGCCGCTGGTCATTCAGGGCGGGAGAATGTGCAGGGCACACCGAACCCCTGGCGCATTTCGAAGGCCCCCGCGCCAAACTCTTGGGCCCCCGCTGCCACTCCTCAACGCCCTCAGCTCGGCCTGCCCCTCCGCTCGCTGCACATCCAGCAGATCGGGCTTGCAGGCCTCCTGGGGGCTAACCCTAACTCTAGGTGGGCTCCTTAGGGGCCCCTCGCAAGGGGCCTGGCGCCCCAACGCCTGGGATTGGGGACCCGAGACCCAGCGCTGGACTCACCCTCCGCCCCACCGCCACCCGGGCCGTTATTGGCGCCGCCTGTCATCAGGACGGCAGAACGGGCAGGGCCCTCTGAGCCCCCAGCGACCTTGGAAGGCCCCAGGCGCCAAAATGTTTGGGCCCAGGCTCCTGCTCGCCAGCGCCCTCACTCCGCCCGCCCCTCCACTCGCCGCACAGCCGGCATTTTGGGCCTGCCGGCATCCTGCTTGCTAACCCTAACCCTAGGTCCGTCCCCGAGAGGCCCCTGACAAGGGGCCCGGGGATGCAACGCTGGGGATTGGAGACCCCAGTGCCCCTGGGCCGGACTAACACTGTTGCCCCTCCACCACCTGGGCCACTAGGGGCGCTGCCGCTCATTCCCGGCGGGAGAAGGGGCAGGGCCCTCCAAGCCCCCTTCCACATTCGATGGCCCCCTGCCCCAAAGCGCTTGGGCCCACGTTCCCACTAGTCAGCGCCCTCACCTCAACCCGCCCCTCCGCTCGAAACACAGCAGCCGGATCGAACCTGCCGGCCTCCTGGGGGCTAACCCTAACCCTAGGTCGGTTCCCGAGGGGCCCCACCCAAGGGACCTTGCGCCGCCATGCCCGGGATCCTGGACGTCCTAGCCCCAGGGCCGGACTCACCCTGCAGCCACCCGCCACCCGGGCCGCTAGGAGCGCCGCCGGTCATTCAGGCGGGAGAAGGGGCAGGGTCCTACAAGCCCCTGACGACCTTCGAAGGCCGCCCCAGCGCCAAAACCTGTGGGCCCAGGGTCCCGCTCGCCAGCTCCCTCCCCTTGCCCGCCGCAATGCGCGCTACACAGCCAGGGGATTGGGCCTGATGGCCTCCTGGGGGCTAAACCTAACCCAAGGTGGGTCCCCCAGGGGCCCATCCGAAGGTGCTTGGCGCCCCAACGCCAGGGATTGGGGACCCGAGACCCAGCGCCGGATTCACCGTGCAGCCCCCCACCCCTGGGCCGCTAGGGGGCCCGCCGGTTATTCAGGGGGGGAGAATGTGCAGGGCCCTCTGAGCCCCCAGCGACCTTCGAAGGCCCCCGCGCCAAAATGTTTGGGCCCAGGCTTCTGCTCGCCAGCGCCCTCACTCCGCCCCCCCCTCCACTCACAGCACAGCCGGCATTTCGGGCCTGCCGGCATCCTGCTTGCTAACCCTAACCCTAGGTCAGTCCGTGAGAGGCCCATCACAAGGGGCCTGGGGCTGCAACGCTGGGGATTGGGGACCCCTGAGACCCAGGGCCAAACTAACACTGCTGCCCCTCCACCACCTGGGCCACTAGGGGCGCTGCCGCTCATTCAGGGCAGGAGAACATACAGGGCCCTCCCAGCCCCCCACCACCGGACCCTCGATGCACCTGCTCCATAAAGCGCTTGGGCCCACGCTCTCACTAGTCAGCGCCCTCACCTCAACCCGCCCCTCCGCTCGAAACACAGCAGGTGGATCGGACCTGCCCTACTCCTGGAGGCTAATCCTAACCCTAGGTCGGTCCCCGAAGGGCCCATCCAAGGGGCTTGGCGCCCCAACGCTGGAGATTGGGAACCTCCGAACCCAAGCGCTGGACTCACCCTGCAGCGCCCCGGGACCCGGGCCGCTAGGGGCGGAGCCAGTCATTCAGGCTCAAGAACGGGTAGGGCCCTCCGAGCCCCTGTCGAGCTTCGAAGGCCGCCTGCGCCAAAACACTTGGGCCCACGCTCTCACTCACCAGCGCTCTCCCCTCGGCTCGCCCCCCCCCTCGCCACACCGCCCCTGGATCCTGCCTGCCGGCCTTCTCGGGGCTAATCCTAACCCTAGGTCGGCCCCCAAGGGGCTCCTCCCAAGGGGCCTGGCACCGCAATGCCAGGGATTGGGGACCCCCGCCCCAGCGCTGGACTCACCCTCCGCCCCACCGCCACCCGGGCCTTTAATGGCGCCGCTGGTCATTCAGGGCGGGAGAATGTGCAGGGCACACCGAGCCCCTGGCGCATTTCGAAGGCCCCCGCGCCAAACTCTTGGGCCCCCGCTGCCACTCCTCAACGCCCTCAGCTCGGCCTGCCCCTCTGCTCGCTGCACATCCAGCAGATCGGGCTTGCAGGCCTCCTGGGGGCTAACCCTAACTCTAGGTGGGCTCCTGAGGGGCCCCTCGCAAGGGGCCTGGCGCCCCAACGCCTGGGATTGGGGACCCGAGACCCAGCGCTGGACTCACCCTCCGCCCCACCGCCACCCGGGCCGTTATTGGCGCCGCCTGTCATCAGGACGGCAGAACGGGCAGGGCCCTCTGAGCCCCCAGCGACCTTGGAAGGCCCCAGGCGCCAAAATGTTTGGGCCCAGGCTCCTGCTCGCCAGCGCCCTCACTCCGCCCGCCCCTCCACTCGCCGCACAGCCGGCATTTTGGGCCTGCCGGCATCCTGCTTGCTAACCCTAACCCTAGGTCAGTCCCCGAGAGGCCCCTGACAAGGGGCCCGGGGATGCAACGCTGGGGATTGGGGACCCCAGTGCCCCAGGGCCGGACTAACACTGTTGCCCCTCCACCACCTGGGCCACTAGGGGCGCTGCCGCTCATTCCCGGCGGGAGAAGGGGCAGGGCCCTCCAAGCCCCCTTCCACATTCGATGGCCCCCTGCCCCAAAGCGCTTGGGCCCACGTTCCCACTAGTCAGCGCCCTCACCTCAACCCGCCCCTCCGCTCGAAACACAGCAGCCGGATCGGACCTGCTGGCCTCCTGGGGGCTAACCCTAACCCTAGGTCGGTTCCCGAGGTGCCCCTCCCAAGGGGACTTGCGCCGCCATGCCCGGGATCCTGGACGTCCTAGCCCCAGGGCCGGACTCACCCTGCAGCCACCCGCCACCCGGGCTGCTAGGAGCGCCGCCGGTCATTCAGGCGGGAGAAGGGGCACGGTCCTACAAGCCCTTGACGACCTTCGAAGGCCGCCCCAGCGCCAAAACCTGTGGGCCCACGGTCCCGCTCGCCAGCTCCCTCCCCTGGCCCGCCGCAATGCGCGCTACACAGCCAGGGGATTGGGCCTGATGGCCTCCTGGGGGCTAAGCCTAACCCAAGGTGGGTCCCCCAGGGGCCCATCCGAAGGTGCTTGGCGCCCCAACGCCAGGGATTGGGGACCCGAGACCCAGCGCCGGATTCACCCTGCTGCCCCCCACCCCTGGGCCGCTAGGGGGGCCGCAGGTTATTCAGGGGGGGAGAACGGGCAGGGCCCTCTGAGCCCCCAGCGACCTTCGAAGGCCCCCGCGCCAAAATGTTTGGGCCGAGGCTTCTGCTCGCCAGCGCCCTCACTCCACCCGCCCCTCCACTCACAGCACAGCCGGCCTTTCGGGCCTGCCGGCATCCTGCTTGCTATCCCTAACCCTAGGTCAGTCCCCGAGAGGCCCATAACAAGGCGCCTGGGGCTGCAACGCTGGGGATTGGGGACCCCTGAGACCCAGGGCCAAACTAACACTGCTACCCCTCCACCACCTGAGCCACTAGGGGAGCTGCCGCTCATTCAGGGCAGGAGAACATACAGGGCACTCACAGCCCATCCCCAGGGACCCTCGATGCACCCACTCCCCAAAGCGCTTGGGCCCACGCTCTCACTAGTCAGCGCCCTCACCTCAACCCGCCCCTCCGCTCGAAACACAGCAGGCGGATCGGACCTGCCCTACTCCTGGAGGCTAATCCTAACCCTACGTCGGTCCCCGAAGGGCCCAACCAAGGGGCTTGGCGCCCCAACGCTGGGGATTGGGAACCTCCGAACCCCAGCGCTGGACTCACCCTGCAGACCCCCACCACCCGGGCCGCTAGGGGCGCCGCCAGTCATTCAAGCTCGAGATCGGTTAGGGCCCTCCGAGCCCCTGGCGAGCTTCGAGGGCCGCCTGCGCCAAAACACCTGGGCTCATGCTCCCACTCACCAGCGCCATCCCCTCGGCCCCCCCCCCCCTCGCCACACCGCCCATGGATCCTGCCTGCAGGCCTCCTCGGGGCTAATCCTAACCCTAGGTCGGCCCCCAAGGGGCTCCTCCCAAGGGGCCTGGCACCGCAATGCCAGGGATTGGGGACCCCCGCCCCAGCGCTGGACTCACCCACCGCCCCACCGCCACCTGGGCCTTTATTGGCGCCACTGGTCATTCAGGGCGGGAGAATGTGCAGGGCACACCGAGCCCCTGGCGCATTTCGAAGGCCCCCGCGCCAAACTCTTGGGCCCCCGCTCCCACTCCTCAACGCCCTCAGCTCGGCCTGCCCCTCGCTCGCTGCACATCCAGCAGATCGGGCTTGCAGGCCTCCTGGGGGCTAACCCTATCTCTAGGTGGGCTCCTTAGGGGCCCCTCGCAAGGGGTCTGGCGCCCCAACGCCTGGGATTGGGGACCCGAGCCCCAGCGCTGGACTCACCTTCCGCCCCACCGCCACCCGGGCCGTTATTGGCGCCGCCTGTCATCAGGGCGGCAGAATGGGCAGGGCCCTCTGAGCCCCCAGCGACCTTGGAAGGCCCCAGGCGCCAAAATGTTTGGGCCCAGGCTCCTGCTCGCCAGCGCCCTCACTCCGCCCGCCCCCTCCACTCGCCGCACAGCCGGCATTTTGGGCCTGCTGGCATCCTGCTTGCTAACCCTAACCCTAGGTCCGTCCCCGAGAGGCCCCTGACAAGGGGCCCGGGGATGCAACGCTGGGGATTGGGGACCCCAGTGCCCCAGGGCCGGACTAACACTGTTGCCCCTCCACCACCTGGGCCACTAGGGGCGCTGCCGCTCATTCCCGGCGGGAGAAGGGGCAGGGCCCTCCAAGCCCCCTTCCACATTCGATGGCCCCCTGCCCCAAAGCGCTTGGGCCCACGTTCCCACTAGTCAGCGCCCTCACCTCAACCCGCCCCTCCGCTCGAAACACAGCAGCCGGATCGGACCTGCCGGCCACCTGGGGGCTAACCCTATCCCTAGGTCGGTTCCCGAGGGGCCCCTCCCAAGGGGCCTTGCGCCGCCATGCCCGGGATCCTGGACGTCCTAGCCCCAGGGCCGGACTCACCCTGCAGCCACCCGCCACCCGGGCCGCTAGGAGCGCCGCCGGTCATTCAGGCGGGAGAAGGGGCAGGGTCCTACAAGCCCCTGACGACCTTCGAAGGCCGCCCCTGCGCCAAAACCTGTGGGCCCACGGTCCGGCTCGCCAGCTCCCTCCCCTGACCGGCCGCAATGCGCGCTACACAGCCAGGGGATTGGGCCTGATGGCCTCCTGGGGGCTAAGCCTAACCCAAGGTGGGTCCCCCAGGGGCCCATCCGAAGGTGCTTGGCGTCCCAACGCCAGGGATTGGGGACCCGAGACCCAGCGCCGGATTCACCCTGCAGCCCCCCACCCCTGGGCCGCTAGGGGGCCCGCCGGTTATTCAGGGGGGCAGAACGGGCAGGGCCCTCTGAGCCCCCAGCGACCTTCGAAGGCCCCCGCGCCAAAATGTTTGGGCCCAGGCTTCTGCTCGCCAGCGCCCTCACTCCGCCCGCCCCTGAACTCACAGCACAGCCGGCATTTCGGGCCTGCCGGCATCCTGCTTGCTAACCCTAACCCTAGGTCAGTCCGCGAGAGGCCCATCACAAGGGGCCTGGGGCTGCAACGCTGGGGATTGGGGACCCCTGAGACCCAGGGCCAAACTAACACTGCTGCCCCTCCACCACCTGGGCCACTAGGGGCGCTGCCGCTCATTCAGGACAGGAGAACATACAGGGCCCTCCCAGCCCCCCACCCCCGGACCCTCGATGCACCCGCTCCCCAAAGCGCTTGGGCCCACGCTCCCACTAGTCAGCGCCCTCACCTCAAACCGCCCCTCCGCTCGAAACACAGCAGGCGGATCGGACCTGCCCTACTCCTGGAGGCTAATCCTAACCCTAGGTCGGTCCCCGAAGGGCCCATCCAAGGGGCTTGGCGCCCCAACGCTGGGGATTGGGAACCTCCAAACCCGAGCGCTGGACTCACCCTGCAGCGCCCCGCCACCCGGGCCGCTAGGGGCGCCGCCAGTCATTCAGGCTCGAGAACGGGTAGGGCCCTCCGAGCCCCTGGCGAGCTGCGAAGGCCGCCTGCGCCAAAACACTTGGGCCCACGCTCCCACTCACCAGCGCCCTCCCCTCGGCTCGCCCCCCCCTCGCCACACCGCCCATGGATCCTACCTGCCGGCCTCCTCGGTGCTAATCCTAACCCTAGGTCGGCCCCCAAGGGGCTCCTCCCAAGAGGCCTGGCACCGCAATGCCAGGGATTGGGGACCCCCGCCCCAGCGCTGGACTCACCCTCCACCCCACCGCCACCCGGGCCTTTATTGGCGCCGCTGGTCATTCAGGGCGGGAGAATGTGCAGGGCACACCGAGCCCCTGGCGCATTTCGAAGGCCCCCGCGCCAAACTCTTGGGCCCCCGCTACCACTCATCAACGACCTCAGCTCGGCCTGCCCCTCCGCTCGCTGCACATCCAGCAGATCGGGCTTGCAGGCCTCCTGGGGGCTAACCCTAACTCTAGGTGTGCTCCTTAGGGGCCCCTCGCAAGGGGCCTGGCGCCCCAACGCCTGGGATTGGGGACCCGAGACCCAGCGCTGGACTCACCCTCCGCCCCACCGACACCCGGGCCGTTATTGGCGCCGCCTGTCATCAGGGCGGCAGAACGGGCAGGGCCCTCTTAGCCCCCAGCGACCTTGGAAGGCCCCAGGCGCCAAAATGTTTGGGCCCAGGCTCCTGCTCACCAGCGCCCTCACTCCGCCCGCCCCACCACTCGCCGCACAGCCGGCATTTTGGGCCTGCCGGCATCCTGCTTGCTAACCCTAACACTAGGTCAGTCCCCGAGAGGCCCCTGACAAGGGGCCCGGGGATGCAACGCTGGGGATTGGGGACCCCAGTGCCCCAGGGCCAGACTAACACTGTTGCCCCTCCACCACCTGGGCCACTAGGGGCGCTGCCGCTCATTCCCGGCGGGAGAAGGGGCAGGGCCCTCCAAGCCCCCTTCCACATTCGATGGCCCCCTGCCCCAAAGCGCTTGGGCCCACGTTCCCACTAGTCAGCGCCCTCACCTCAACCCGCCCCTCCGCTCGAAACACAGCAGCGGGATCGGACCCGCCGGCCTCCTGGGGGCTAACCCGTAACCTAGGTCGGTTCCCTAGGGGCCCCTCCCAAGCGGCCTTTCACCGCCATGCCCGAGATCCTGGATGTCCTAGCCCCAGGGCCGGACTCACCCTGCAGCCACCCGCCACCCGGGCCGCTAGGAGCGCCGCCGGTCATTCAGGCGGGAGAAGGGGCAGGGTCCTACAAGCCCCTGACGACCTTCGAAGGCTGCCCCAGCGCCAAAACCTGTGGGCCCACGGTCCCGCTCGCCAGCTCCCTCCCCTGGCCCGCCACAATGCGCGCTACACAGCCAGGGGATTGGGCCTGATGGCCTCCTGGGGGCTAAGCCTAACCCAAGGTGGGTCTCCCAGGGGCCCATCCGAAGGTGCTTGGCGCCCCAGCGCCAGGGATTGGGGACCCGAGACCCAGCGCCGGATTCACCCTGCAGCCCCCCACCCCTGGGCCGCTAGGGAGGCCGCCGGTTATTCAGGGGGGGAGAACGGGCAGGGCCCTCTGAGCCCCCAGCGACCTTCGAAGGCCCCCGCGCCAAAATGTTTGGGCCCAGGCTTCTGCTCGCCAGCGCCCTCACTCCGCCCGCCCCTCCACTCACAGCACAGCCGGCATTTCGGGCCTGGCGACATCCTGCTTGCTAACCCTAACCCTAGGTCAGTCCCCGAGAGGCCCATAACAAGGGGCCTGGGGCTGCAACGCTGGGGATTGGGGACCCCTGAGACCCAGGGCCAAACTAACACTGCTGCCCCTCCACCACCTGGGCCACTAGGGGCGCTGCCACTCATTCAGGGCAGGAGATCATACAGGGCCCTCCCAGCCACCCCCCTCCCGGACCCTCGATGTACCCGCTCCCCAAAGCGCTTGGGCCCACGCTCCCACTAGTCAGCGCCCTCACCTCAACCCGCCCCTCCGCTCGAAACACAGCAGGCGGATCGGACCTGCCGTACTCTTGGAGGCTAATCCTAACCCTAGTTCGGTCCCCGAACGGCCCATCCAAGGGGCTTGGCGCCCCAACGCTGGGGATTGTTAACCTCCGAATCCCAGCGCTGGACTCACCCTGCTGCCCCCCACCACCCGGGCCGCTAGGGGCGCCGCCAGTCATTCAGGTCGAGAAGGGGTAGGGCCCTCCGAGCCCCTGGAGACCTTCGAAGGCGGCCTGCGACAAAACAGTTGGGCCCACGCTCCCACTCACCAGCGCCCTCCCCTCGGCCCGCCCCCGCCCCGCCACAGCGCCCATGGATCCTGCCTGCCGGCCTCCTCTGGGCTAATCCTAACCCTAGGTCGACCCCCAAGGGGCTCCTTCCAAGGGGCCTGGCACCGCAATGCCAGGGATTGGGGACCCCCGCCCCAGCGCTGGACTCACCCTCCGCCCCACCGCCACCCGGGCCGTTATTGGCGCCTCCTGTCATCAGGGCGGCAGAACGGGCAGGGCCCTCTGAGCCCCCAGCGACCTTGGAAGGCCCCAGGCGCCAAAATGTTTGCGCCCAGGCTCCTGCTCGTCAGCGCCCTCACTCCGCGGGCCCCTCCACTCGCCGCACAGCCGGCATTTTGGGCCTGCCGGCATCCTGCTTGCTAACCCTAAACCTAGGTCAGTCCCCGAGAGGCCCCTGACAAGGGGCCCAGGGATGCAACGCTGGGGATTGGGGACCCCAGTGCCCCAGGGCCGGACTAACACTGTTGCACCTCCACCACCTGGGCCACTAGGGGCGCTGCCGCTCATTCCCGGCGGGAGAAGGGGCAGGGCCCTCCAAGCCCCCTTCCACATTCGATGGCCCCCTGCCCCAAAGCGCTTGGGCCCACGTTCCCACTAGTCAGCGCCCTCACCTCAACCCGCCCCTCCGCTCAAAACACAGCAGCCGGATCGGACCTGCCGGCCTCCTGGGGGCTAACCCTAACCCTAGGTCGGTTCCCGAGGGGCCCCTCCCAAGGGGCCTTGCGCCGCCATGCCCGGGATTCTGGACGTCCTAGTCCCAGGGCCGGACTCACCCTGCAGCCCCCCACCCCTGGGCCGCTAGGGGGCCGGCCGGTTATTCAGGGGAGGAGAACGGGCAGGGCCCTCTGAGCCCCCAGCGACCTTCGAAGGCCCCCGCGCCAAAATGTTTGGGCCCAGGCTTCTGCTCGCCAGCGCCCTCACTCCGCCCGCCCCTGAACTCACAGCACAGCCGGCATTTCGGGCCTGCCGGCATCCTGCTTGCTAACCCTAACCCTAGGTCAGTCCGCGAGAGGCCCATCACAAGGGGCCTGGGGCTGCAACGCTGGGGATTGGGGACCCCTGAGACCCAGGGCCAAACTAACACTGCTGCCCCTCCACCACCTGGGCCACTAGGGGCGCTGCCGCTCATTCAGGACAGGAGAACATACAGGGCCCTCCCAGCCCCCCACCCCCGGACCCTCGATGCACCCGCTCCCCAAAGCGCTTGGGCCCACGCTCCCACTAGTCAGCGCCCTCACCTCAAACCGCCCCTCCGCTCGAAACACAGCAGGCGGATCGGACCTGCCCTACTCCTGGAGGCTAATCCTAACCCTAGGTCGGTCCCCGAAGGGCCCATCCAAGGGGCTTGGCGCCCCAACGCTGGGGATTGGGAACCTCCAAACCCGAGCGCTGGACTCACCCTGCAGCGCCCCGCCACCCGGGCCGCTAGGGGCGCCGCCAGTCATTCAGGCTCGAGAACGGGTAGGGCCCTCCGAGCCCCTGGCGAGCTGCGAAGGCCGCCTGCGCCAAAACACTTGGGCCCACGCTCCCACTCACCAGCGCCCTCCCCTCGGCTCGCCCCCCCCTCGCCACACCGCCCATGGATCCTACCTGCCGGCCTCCTCGGTGCTAATCCTAACCCTAGGTCGGCCCCCAAGGGGCTCCTCCCAAGAGGCCTGGCACCGCAATGCCAGGGATTGGGGACCCCCGCCCCAGCGCTGGACTCACCCTCCACCCCACCGCCACCCGGGCCTTTATTGGCGCCGCTGGTCATTCAGGGCGGGAGAATGTGCAGGGCACACCGAGCCCCTGGCGCATTTCGAAGGCCCCCGCGCCAAACTCTTGGGCCCCCGCTACCACTCATCAACGACCTCAGCTCGGCCTGCCCCTCCGCTCGCTGCACATCCAGCAGATCGGGCTTGCAGGCCTCCTGGGGGCTAACCCTAACTCTAGGTGGGCTCCTTAGGGGCTCCTCGCAAGGGGCCTGGCGCCCCAACGCTTCGGATTGGGGACCCGAGCCCTATCGCTGGACTCACCCTCCGCCCCACCGCCACCCGGGCCGTTATTGGCGCCGCCTGTCATCAGGGCGGCAGAACGGGCAGGGCCCTCTGAGCCCCCAGCGACCTTGGAAGGCCCCAGGCGCCATAATGTTTGGGCCCAGGCTCCTGCTCGCCAGCGCCCTCACTCCGCCCGTCCCTCCACTCGCCGCACAGCCGGCATTTTGGGCCTGCTGGCATCCTGCTTGCTAACCCTAACCCTAGGTCCGTCCCCGAGAGGCCCCTGACAAGGGGCCCGGGGATGCAACGCTGGGGATTGGGGACCCCAGTGCCCCAGGGCCGGACTAACACTGTTGCCCCTCCACCACCTGGGCCACTAGGGGCGCTGCCGCTCATTCCCGGCGGGAGAAGGGGCAGGGCCCTCCAAGCCCCCTTCCACATTCGATGGCCCCCTGCCCCAAAGCGCTTGGGCCCACGTTCCCACTAGTCAGCGCCCTCACCTCAACCCGCCCCTCCGCTCGAAACACAGCAGCCGGATCGGACCTGCCGGCCACCTGGGGGCTAACCCTATCCCTAGGTCGGTTCCCGAGGGGCCCCTCCCAAGGGGCCTTGCGCCGCCATGCCCGGGATCCTGGACGTCCTAGCCCCAGGGCCGGACTCACCCTGCAGCCACCCGCCACCCGGGCCGCTAGGAGCGCCGCCGGTCATTCAGGCGGGAGAAGGGGCAGGGTCCTACAAGCCCCTGACGACCTTCGAAGGCCGCCCCTGCGCCAAAACCTGTGGGCCCACCGTCCCGCTCGCCAGCTCCCTCCCCTGACCGGCCGCAATGCACGCTACACAGCCAGGGGATTGGGCCTGATGGCCTCCTGGGGGCTAAGCCTAACCCAAGGTGGGTCCCCCAGGGGCCCTTCCGAAGGTGCTTGGCGCCCCAACGCCAGGGACTGGAGAACCGAGATCCAGCGCCGGATTCACCCTGCAGCCCCCCACCCCTGGGCCGCTAGGGGGCCCGCCGATTATTCAGGGGGGGAGAACGGGCAGGGCCCTCTGAGCCCACAGCGACCTTCGAAGGCCCCCGCGCCAAAATGTTTGGGCCCAGGCTTCTGCTCGCCAGCGCCCTCACTCCGCCCGCCCCTCCACTCACAGCACAGCCGGGATTTCGGGCCTGCCGTCATCCTGCTTGCTAACCCTAACCCTAGGTCAGTCCCCGAGAGGCCCATAACAAGGGGCCTGGGGCTGCAACGCTGGGGATTGGGGACCCCTGAGACCCAGGGCCAAACTAACACTGCTGCCCCTCCACCACCTGGGCCACTAGGGGCGCTGCCGCTCATTCAGGGCAGGAGAACATACAGGGCCCTCCCAGCCCCCCCCCAGACCCTCGATGCACCCGCTCCCCAAAGCGCTTGGGCCCACGATCTCACTAGTCAGCGCCCTCACCTCAACCCGCCCCTCCGCTCGAAACACAGCAGGCGGATCGGACGTGCCCTACTCCTGGAGGCTAATCCTAACCCTAGGTCGGTCCCCGAAGGGCCCATCCAAGGGGCTTGGCGCCCTAACGCTGGGGATTGGGAACCTCCGAACCCCAGCGCTGGACTCACCCAGCAGCCCCCCGCCACCCGGACCCCTAGGGGCGCCGCCAGTCATTCAGGCTCCAGAACGGGTAGGGCCCTCCGAGCCCCTGGCGAGCTTCGAAGGCCGCCTGCGCCAAAACACTTGGTCCCACGCTCCCACTCACCAGCGCCCTCCCCTGGGCCGGCCCCCCCCCTCGCCTCACCGCCATGGATCCTGCCTGCCGGCCTCCTCGGGGCTAATCCTAACCCTAGGTCGGCACCCAAGGGGCTCCTCCCAAGGGGCCTGGCACCGCAATGCCAGGGATTGGGGACCCCCGCCCCAGCGCTGGACTCACCCTCCGCCGCACCGCCACCCGGGTCTGTATTGGCGCCGCTTGTCATTCAGGGCGGGAGAATGTGCAGGGCACACGGAGCCCCTGGCGCATTTCGAAGGCCCCTGCGCCAAACTCTTGGGCCCCCGCTCCCACTCCTCAACGCCCTCAGCTCGGCCTGCCCCTCCGCTCGCTGCACATCCAGCAGATCGGGCCTGCAGGCCTCCTGGGGGCTAACCCTAACTCTAGGTTGGCTCCTTAGGGGCCCCTCGCAAGGGGCCTGGCGCCCCAACGCCTGGGATTGGGGACCCGAGACCCAGCGCTGGACTCACCCTCCGCCCCACCGCCACCCGGGCCGTTATTGGCGCCGCCTGTCATCAGGGCGGCAGAACGGGCAGGGCCCTCTGAGCCCCCAGCGACCTTGGAAGGCCCCAGGCGCCAAAATGTTTGGGCCCAGGCTCCTGCTCGCCAGCGCCCTCACTCCGCCCGCCCCTCCACTCGCCGCACAGCCGGCATTTTGGGCCTGCCGGCATCCTGCTTGCTAACCCTAACCCTAGGTCAGTCCCAGAGAGGCCCCTGACAAGGGGCCCGGGGATGCAACGCTGGGGATTGGGGACCCCAGTGCCCCAAGGCCACTAACACAGTTGCCCCTCCACCAGCTGAGCCACTAGGGGCGCTGCCGCTCATTCCCGGCGGGAGAAGGGGAAGGGCCCTCCAAGCCCCCTTCCACATTCGATGGCCCCCTGCCCCAAAGCGCTTGGGCCCAAGTTCCCACTAGTCAGCGCCCTCACCTCAACCCGCCCCTCCGCTCGAAACACAGCAGGCGGCTCGGACCTGCCTTACTCCTGGAGGCTAATCCGAACCCTAGGTCGGTCCCCGAAGGGCCCATCCAAGGGGCTTGGCGCCCCAACGCTGGGGATTGGGAACCTCCGAACCCCAGCGCTGGACTCACCCTGCAGCCCCCGCCACCCGGGCCGCTAGGGGCGCCGCCAGTCATTCAGGCTCCAGAACGGGTAGGGCCCTCCGAGCCCCTTGGGAGCTTCGAAGGCCGACTGCGCCAAAACTCTTGGGCCCACGCTCCCACACACCAGCGCCCTCCCCTCTGCCCGCCCCCCCCTCCCCACACCGCCCATGGATCCTGCCTGCCGGCCTCCTCGGGGCTAATCCTAACCCTAGGTCGGCACCCAAGGGGCTCCTCCCAAGGGGCCTGGCACCGCAATGCCAGGGATTGGGGACCCCCGCCCCAGCGCTGGACTCACCCTCCGCCGCACCGCCACCCTGGCCTTTATTGGCGCCGCTGGTCATTCAGGGCGGGAGAATGTGCAGGGCACACCGAGCCCCTGGTGCATTTCGAAGGCCCCCGCGCCAAACTCTTGGGCCCCCCGCTCCCACTCCTCAACGCCCTCAGCTCGGCCTGCTGCTCTGCGAGCTGCACATCCAGCAGATCGGGCCTGCAGGCCTCCTGGGGGCTAACCCTAACTCTAGGTGGGCTCCTTAGGGGCCCCTCGCAAGGGGCCTGGCGCCCCAACGCCTGGGATTGGGGACCCGAGACCCAGCGCTGGACTCACCCTCCGCCCCACCGACACCCGGGCCGTTATTGGCGCCGCCTGTCATCAGGGCGGCAGAACGGGCAGGGCCCTCTTAGCCCCCAGCGACCTTGGAAGGCCCCAGGCGCCAAAATGTTTGGGCCCAGGCTCCTGCTCACCAGCGCCCTCACTCCGCCCGCCCCACCACTCGCCGCACAGCCGGCATTTTGGGCCTGCCGGCATCCTGCTTGCTAACCCTAACACTAGGTCAGTCCCCGAGAGGCCCCTGACAAGGGGCCCGGGGATGCAACGCTGGGGATTGGGGACCCCAGTGCCCCAGGGCCAGACTAACACTGTTGCCCCTCCACCACCTGGGCCACTAGGGGCGCTGCCGCTCATTCCCGGCGGGAGAAGGGGCAGGGCCCTCCAAGCCCCCTTCCACATTCGATGGCCCCCTGCCCCAAAGCGCTTGGGCCCACGTTCCCACTAGTCAGCGCCCTCACCTCAACCCGCCCCTCCGCTCGAAACACAGCAGCGGGATCGGACCCGCCGGCCTCCTGGGGGCTAACCCGTAACCTAGGTCGGTTCCCTAGGGGCCCCTCCCAAGCGGCCTTTCACCGCCATGCCCGAGATCCTGGACGTCCTAGCCCCAGGGCCGGACTCACCCTGCAGCCACCCGCCACCCGGGCCGCTAGGAGCGCCGCCGGTCATTCAGGCGGGAGAAGGGGCAGGGTCCTACAAGCCCCTGACGACCTTCGAAGGCTGCCCCAGCGCCAAAACCTGTGGGCCCACGGTCCCGCTCGCCAGCTCCCTCCCCTGGCCCGCCACAATGCGCGCTACACAGCCAGGGGATTGGGCCTGATGGCCTCCTGGGGGCTAAGCCTAACCCAAGGTGGGTCTCCCAGGGGCCCATCCGAAGGTGCTTGGCGCCCCAGCGCCAGGGATTGGGGACCCGAGACCCAGCGCCGGATTCACCCTGCAGCCCCCCACCCCTGGGCCGCTAGGGAGGCCGCCGGTTATTCAGGGGGGGAGAACGGGCAGGGCCCTCTGAGCCCCCAGCGACCTTCGAAGGCCCCCGCGCCAAAATGTTTGGGCCCAGGCTTCTGCTCGCCAGCGCCCTCACTCCGCCCGCCCCTCCACTCACAGCACAGCCGGCATTTCGGGCCTGGCGACATCCTGCTTGCTAACCCTAACCCTAGGTCAGTCCCCGAGAGGCCCATAACAAGGGGCCTGGGGCTGCAACGCTGGGGATTGGGGACCCCTGAGACCCAGGGCCAAACTAACACTGCTGCCCCTCCACCACCTGGGCCACTAGGGGCGCTGCCACTCATTCAGGGCAGGAGATCATACAGGGCCCTCCCAGCCACCCCCCTCCCGGACCCTCGATGTACCCGCTCCCCAAAGCGCTTGGGCCCACGCTCCCACTAGTCAGCGCCCTCACCTCAACCCGCCCCTCCGCTCGAAACACAGCAGGCGGATCGGACCTGCCGTACTCTTGGAGGCTAATCCTAACCCTAGTTCGGTCCCCGAACGGCCCATCCAAGGGGCTTGGCGCCCCAACGCTGGGGATTGTTAACCTCCGAATCCCAGCGCTGGACTCACCCTGCTGCCCCCCACCACCCGGGCCGCTAGGGGCGCCGCCAGTCATTCAGGTCGAGAAGGGGTAGGGCCCTCCGAGCCCCTGGAGACCTTCGAAGGCGGCCTGCGACAAAACAGTTGGGCCCACGCTCCCACTCACCAGCGCCCTCCCCTCGGCCCGCCCCCGCCCCGCCACAGCGCCCATGGATCCTGCCTGCCGGCCTCCTCTGGGCTAATCCTAACCCTAGGTCGACCCCCAAGGGGCTCCTTCCAAGGGGCCTGGCACCGCAATGCCAGGGATTGGGGACCCCCGCCCCAGCGCTGGACTCACCCTCCGCCCCACCGCCACCCGGGCCGTTATTGGCGCCTCCTGTCATCAGGGCGGCAGAACGGGCAGGGCCCTCTGAGCCCCCAGCGACCTTGGAAGGCCCCAGGCGCCAAAATGTTTGCGCCCAGGCTCCTGCTCGCCAGCGCCCTCACTCCGCGGGCCCCTCCACTCGCCGCACAGCCGGCATTTTGGGCCTGCCGGCATCCTGCTTGCTAACCCTAAACCTAGGTCAGTCCCCGAGAGGCCCCTGACAAGGGGCCCAGGGATGCAACGCTGGGGATTGGGGACCCCAGTGCCCCAGGGCCGGACTAACACTGTTGCACCTCCACCACCTGGGCCACTAGGGGCGCTGCCGCTCATTCCCGGCGGGAGAAGGGGCAGGGCCCTCCAAGCCCCCTTCCACATTCGATGGCCCCCTGCCCCAAAGCGCTTGGGCCCACGTTCCCACTAGTCAGCGCCCTCACCTCAACCCGCCCCTCCGCTCAAAACACAGCAGCCGGATCGGACCTGCCGGCCTCCTGGGGGCTAACCCTAACCCTAGGTCGGTTCCCGAGGGGCCCCTCCCAAGGGGCCTTGCGCCGCCATGCCCGGGATTCTGGACGTCCTAGTCCCAGGGCCGGACTCACCCTGCAGCCCCCCACCCCTGGGCCGCTAGGGGGCCGGCCGGTTATTCAGGGGAGGAGAACGGGCAGGGCCCTCTGAGCCCCCAGCGACCTTCGAAGGCCCCCGCGCCAAAATGTTTGGGCCCAGGCTTCTGCTCGCCAGCGCCCTCACTCAGCCCGCCCCTCCACTCACAGCACAGCCGGCATTTCGGGCCTGGCGACATCTTGCTTGCTAACCCTAACCCTAGGTCAGTCCCCGAGAGGCCCATAACAAGGGGCCTGGGGCTGCAACGCTGGGGATTGGGGACCCCTGAGACCCAGGGCCAAACTAACACTGCTGCCCCTCCACCACCTGGGCCACTAGGGGCGCTGCCACTCATTCAGGGCAGGAGATCATACAGGGCCCTCCCAGCCACCCCCCTCCCGGACCCTCGATGTACCCGCTCCCCAAAGCGCTTGGGCCCACGCTCCCACTAGTCAGCGCCCTCACCTCAACCCGCCCCTCCGCTCGAAACACAGCAGGCGGATCGGACCTGCCGTACTCTTGGAGGCTAATCCTAACCCTAGTTCGGTCCCCGAAGGGCCCATCCAAGGGGCTTGGCGCCCCAACGCTGGGGATTGGGAACCTCCGAATCCCAGCGCTGGACTCACCCTGCTGCCCCCCACCACCCGGGCCGCTAGGGGCGCCGCCAGTCATTCAGGTCGAGAAGGGGTAGGGCCGTCCCAGCCCCTGGAGACCTTCGAAGGCGGCCTGCGCCAAAACAGTTGGGCCCACGCTCCCACTCACCAGCGCCCTCCCCTCGGCCCGCCCCCCCCCCCCCGCCACACCGCCCATGGATCCTGCCTGCCGGCCTCCTCTGGGCTAATCCTAACCCTAGGTCGACCCCCAAGGGGCTCCTTCCAAGGGGCCTGGCACCGCAATGCCAGGGATTGGGGACCCCCGCCCCAGCGCTGGACTCACCCTCCGCCCCACCACCACCCGGGCCGTTATTGGCGCCGCCTGTCATCAGGGCGGCAGAACGGGCAGGGCCCTCTGAGCCCCCAGCGACCTTGGAAGGCCCCAGTCGCCAAAATGTTTGCGCCCAGGCTCCTGCTCGCCAGCGCCCTCACTCCGCGGGCCCCTCCACTCGCCGCACAGCCGGCATTTTGGGCCTGCAGGCATCCTGCTTGCCAACCCTAACCCTAGGTCAGTCCCCGAGAGGCCCCTGACAAGGGGCCCGGGGATGCAACGCTGGGGATTGGGGACCCCAGTGCCCCAGGGCCGGACTAACACTGTTGCCCCTCCACCACCTGGGCCACTAGGGGCGCTGCCGCTCATTCCCGGCAGGAAAAGGGGCAGGGCCCTCCAAGCCACCTTCCACATTCGATGGCCCCCTGCCCCAAAGCGCTTGGGCCCACGTTCTCACTAGTCAGCGCCCTCACCTCAACCCGCCCCTCCGCTCGAAACACAGCAGGCGGCTCGGACCTGCCCTACTACTGGAGGCTAATCCTAACCCTGGGTCGGTCCCCGAAGGGCCCATCCAAGGGGCTTGGCGCCCCAACGCTGGGGATTGGGAACCTCCGAACCCCAGCGCTGGACTCACCCTGCAGCCCCCCGCTACCCGGGGCGGTAGGGGCGCCGCCAGTCATTCAGGCTCCAGAACGGGTAGGGCCCTCCGAGCCCCTGGCGAGCTTCGAAGGCCGCCTGCGCCAAAACACTTGGGCCCACGCTCCCACTCACCAGCGCCCTCCCCTCTGCCCGCCCCCCCTCCCCACACCGCCCATGGATCCTCCCTGCCGGCCTCCTCGGGGCTAATCCTAACCCTAGGTCGGCCCCCAAGGGGCCTGGCACCGCAATGCCAGGGATTGGGGACCCCCGACCCAGCGCTGGACTCACCCTCCGCCCCACCGCCACCCGGGCCTTTATTGGCGCCGCTGGTCATTCAGGCCGGGAGAATGTGCAGGGCACACCCAGCCCCTGGCGCATTTCGAAGGCCCACGCGCCAAACTCTTGGGCCCCCCGCTCCCACTCCTCAATGCCCTCAGCTCGGCCTGCCCCTCCGCTCGCTGCACATCCAGCAGATCGGGCTTGCAGGCCTCCTGGGGGCTAACCCTAACTCTAGGTGGGCTCCTTAGGGGCCCCTCGCAAGGGGCCTGGCGCCCCAACGCCTGGGATTGGGGACCCGAGACCCAGCGCTGGACTCACCCTCCGCCCCACCGCCACCCGGGACGTTATTGGCGCCGCCTGTCATCAGGGCGGCAGAACGGGCAGGGCCCTCTGAGCCCCCAGCGACCTTGGAAGGCCCCAGGCACCAAAATGTTTGTGCCCAGGCTCCTGCTCGCCAGCGCCCTCACTCCGCCCGCCCCTCCACTCGCCGCACAGCCGGCATTTTGGGCCTGCCGACATCCTGCTTGCTAACCCTAACCCTAGGTCAGTCCCAGAGAGGTCCATAACAAAGAGCCTGGGACTGCAACGCTGGGGATTGGGGACCCCTGATACCCAGGGCCAAACACACACTGCTGCCCCTCCACCACCTGGGCCACTAGGGGCGCTGCCGCTCATTCAGGGCAGGAGAACATACAGGGCCCTCCAGCCCACCCCCCTCCTGGACCCTCCATGCACCCGCTCCCCAAAGCGCTTGGGCCCACGCTCCCACTAGTCACCGCCCTCACCTCAACCCGCCCCTCCACTCGAAACACAGCAGCCGGATCGGACCTGCCGGCCTCCTGGGGGCTAACCCTAACCCTAGGTCGGTTCCCCAGGGGCCCCTCCCAAGGAGCCTTGCGCCGCCATGCCCGGGATCCTGGACGTCCTAGCCCCAGGGCCGGACTCACCCTGCAGCCACCCGCCACCCGGGCCGCTAGGAGCGCCGCCGGTCATTCAGGCGGGAGAAGGGGCAGGGTCCTACAAGCCCCTGACGACCTTCGAAGGCCGCCCCAGCGCCAAAACCTGTGGGCCCAGGGTCCCGCTCGCCAGCTCCCTCCCCTGGCCTGCCTTAATGCGCGGTACACAGCCAGGGGATTGGGCCTGATGGCCTCCTGGGGGCTAAGCCTAACCCAAGGTGGGTCCCCCAGGGGCCCATCCGAAGGTGCTTGGCGTCGCAACGCCAGGGATTGGGGACCCGAGACCCAGCGCCGGATTCACCCTGCAGCCCCCCCACCCCTGGGCCGCTAGGGGGCCCGCCGGTTATTCAGGGGGGGAGAACGGGCAGGGCCCTCTGAGCCCCCAGCGACCTTCGAAGGCCCCCGCGCCAAAATGTTTGGGCCCAGGCTTCTGCTCGCCAGCGCCCTCACTCCGCCCGCCCCTCCACTCACAGCACAGCCGGCATTTCGGGCCTGCCGGCATCCTGCTTGCTAACCCTAACCCTAGGTCAGTCCCCGAGAGGCCCATAACAAGGGGCCTGGGGCTGCAACGCTGGGGATTGGGGACCCCTGAGACCCAGGGCCAAACTAACACTGCTGCCCCTCCACCACCTGGGCCACTAGGGGCGCTGCCGCTCATTCAGGGCAAGAGAACTTACAGGGCCCTCCCAGCCCCCCCCCCCGGACCCTCAATACACCCGCTCCCCAAAGCGCTTGGTCCCAAGATCTCACTAGTCAGCGCCCTCACCTCAACCCGCCCTTCCGCTCGAAACACAGCAGGCGGATCGGACCTGCCCTACTCCTGGAGACTAATCCTAACCCTAGGACGGTCCCCGAAGGGCCCATCCAAGGGGCTTGGCGCCCCAACGCTGGGGATTGGGAACCTCGAAACCCCAGCGCTGGACTCACCCTGCAGCCCCTGGCCACCCGGGCCGCTAGGGGCGCCGCCAGTCATTCAGGCTCGAGAACGGGTAGGACCCTCCGAGCCCCTGGCGAGCTTCGAAGGCCGCCTGCGCCAAAACACTTGGGCCCACGCTCCCACTCACCAGCGCCCTCCCCTGGGCCCGCCCCCCCCCTCGCCACACCGCCCATGGATCCTGCCTGCCGGCCTCCTCGGGGCTAATCCTAACACTAGGTCGGCCCCCAAGGGGCTCCTCCCAAAGGGCCTGGCACCGCAATGCCAGGGATTGGGGACCCCCGCCCCAGCGCTGGACTCACCCTCCGCCCCACCTACACCCAGGCCTTTATTGGCGCCGCTGGTCATTCAGGGCGGGATAATGTGCAGGGCACACCGAGCCCCTGGCGCATTTCGAAGGTCCCCGCGCCAAACTCTTGGGCCCCCGCTCCCACTCCTCAACGCCCTCAGCTCGGCCTGACCCTCCGCTCGCTGCACTTCCAGCAGATCGGGCTTGCAGGCCACCTGGGGGCTAACCCTAACTCTAGGTGGGCTCCATAGGGGCCCCTCGCAAGGGGCCTGGCGCCCCAACCCCTGGGATTGGGGACCCGAGACACAGCGCTGGACTCACCTTCCGCCCCACCGCCACCCGGGCCGTTATTGGCGCCGCCTGTCATCAGGGCGGCAGAACGGGCAGGGCCCTCTGAGCCCCCAGCGACCTTGGAAGGCCCCAGGCGCCAAAATGTTTGGGCCCAGGCTCCTGCTCGCCAGCGCCCTCACCCCGCCCGCCCCTCCACTCGCCGCACAGCCGGCATTTTGGGCCTGCCGGCATCCTGCTTGCTAACCCTAACCCTAGGTCAGTCCTCGCGAGGCCCCTGACAAGGGGCCCGGGGATGGAACGCTGGGGATTGGGGACCCCAGTGCCCCAGGGCCGGACTAACACTATTGCCCCTCCACCACCTGGGCCACTAGGGGCGCTGCCGCTCATTCCCGGCGGGAGAAGGGGCAGGGCCCTCCAAGCCCCCTTCCACATTCGATGGCCCCCTGCCCCAAAGCGCTTGGGCCCACGTTCCCACTAGTCAGCGCCCTCACCTCAACCCGCCCCTCCGCTCCAAACACAGCAGCCGGATCGGACCTGCCGGCCTCCTGGGGGCTAACCCTAACCCTAGGTCGGTTCCCGAGGGGCCCCTCCCAAGCGGCCTTGCGCCGCCCTGCCTGGGATCCTGGACGTCCTAGCCCCAGGGCCGGACACACCCTGCAGCCACCCGCCACCCGAGCCGCTAGGAGCGCCGCCGGTCATTCAGGCGGGAGAAGGGGCAGGGTCCTACAAGCCCCTGACGACCTTCGAAGGCTGCCCCAGCGCCAAAACCTGTGGGCCCACGGTCCCGCTCGCCAGCTCCCTCCCCTGGCCCGCCGCAATGCGCGCTATACAGCCAGGGGGTTGGGCCTGATGGCCTCCTGGGGGCTAAGCCTAAGCCAAGGTGGGTCCCCCAGGGGCCCATCCGAAAGTGCTTGGCGCCCCAACAGCAGGGATTGGGGACCCGAGACCCAGCGCCGGATTCACCCTGAAGCCCCCCACCCCTGGGCCGCCAGGGGGCCCGCCGGTTATTCAGGGGGGGAGAACGGGCAGGGCCCTCTGAGCCCCCAGCGACCTTCGAAGGCCCCCGCGCCAAAATGTTTGGGCCCAGGCTTCTGCTCGCCAGCGCCCTCACTCCGCCCGCCCCTCCACTCACAGCACAGCCGGTATTTCGGGCCTGCCGTCATCCTGCTTGCTAACACTAACCCTAGGTCAGTCCCCGAGAGGCCCATAACAAGGGGCCTGGGGCTGCAACACTGGGGATTGGCGACCCCTGAGACCCAGGGCCAAACTAACACTGCTGCCCCTCCACCACCTGGGCCACTAGGGGCGCTGCCACTCATTCAGGGCAGGAGAACATACAGGGCCCTCCCAGCCCCCCCCCCCGGACCCTTGATGCACCCGCTCCCCAAAGCGCTTGGGCCCACGCTCCCACTAGTCAGCGCCCTCACCTCAACCCGCCCCTCCGCTCGAAACACAGCAGGCGGATCGGACCTGCCGTACTCCTGGAGGCTAATCCTAACCCTAGGTCGGTCCCCAAAGGGCCCATCCAAGGGGCTTGGTGCCCCAACACTGGGGATTGGGAACCTCCGAACCCCAGCGCTGGACTCACCCTGCAGCGCCCCGGGACCCGGGCCGCTAGGGGCGGAGCCAGTCATTCAGGCTCCAGAATGGGTAGGGCCCTCCGAGCCCCTGGCGAGCTTCGAAGGCCGCCTGCGCCAAAACACTTGGGCCCACGCTCCAACTCACCAGCGCCCTCCCCTCTGCCCGCCCACCCCCTCCCCACACCGCCTATGGATCCTGCCTGCCGGCCTCCTCGGGGCTAATCCTTACCCTAGGTCGGCCCCCAAGGGGCTCCTCCCAAGGGGCCTGGCACCGCAATGCCAGGGATTGGGGACCCCCGCCCCAGCGCTGGACTCACCCTCCGCCGCACCGCCACCCGGGCCTTGGCGCCGCTGGTCATTCAGGGCGGGATAATGTGCAGGGCACACCCAGCCCCTGGCGCATTTTGAAGGCCCCCGCGCCAAACTCTTGGGCCCCCGCTCCCACTCCTCAACGCCCTCAGCTCAGCCTGCCCCTCCGCTCGCTGCACATCCAGCAGATCGGGCTTTTAGGCTTCCTGGGGGCTAACCCTAACTCTAGGTGGGCTCCTTAGGGGCCCCTCGCAAGGGGCTTGGCGCCCCAACGCTGGGGATTGGGAACCTCGGAACCCCAGCGCTGGACTCACCCTGCAGCCCCTGGCCACCCGGGCCGCTAGGGGCGCCGCCAGTCATTCAGGCTCGAGAACGGGTAGGACCCTCCGAGCCCCTGGCGAGCTTTGAAGGCCGCCTGCGCCAAAACACTTGGGCCCACGCTCCCACTCACCAGCGCCCTCCCCTCGGCTCGCCCCCCCCTCGCCACACCGCCCATGGATCCTGCCTGCCGGCCTCCTCGGGGCTAATCCTAACCCTAGGTCGGCCCCCAAGGGGCTCCTCCCAAGAGGCCTGGCACCGCAATGCCAGGGATTGGGGACCCCCGCCCCAGCGCTGGACTCACCCTCCACCCCACCGCCACCCGGGCCTTTATTGGCGCCGCTGGTCATTCAGGGCGGGAGAATGTGCAGGGCACACGGAGCCCCTGGCGCATTTCGAAGGCCCCCGCGCCAAACTCTTGGGCCCCCGCTCCCACTCATCAAGGACCTCAACTCGGCCTGCCCCTCCGCTCGCTGCACATCCAGCAGATCGGGCCTGCAGGCCTCCTGGGGGCTAACCCTAACTCTAGGTTGGCTCCTTAGGGGCCCCTCGCAAGGGGCCTGGCGCCCCAACGCCTGGGATTGGGGACCCGAGACCCAGCGCTGGACTCACCCTCCGCCCCACCGCCACCCGGGCCGTTATTGGCGCCGCCTGTCATCAGGGCGGCAGAACGGGCAGGGCCCTCTGAGCCCCCAGCGACCTTGGAAGGCCCCAGGCGCCAAAATGTTTGGGCCCAGGCTCCTGCTCGCCAGCGCCCTCACTCCGCCCGTCCCTCCACTGGCCGCACAGCCGGCATTTTGGGCCTGCCGGCATCCTGCTTGCTAACCCTAACCCTAGGTCAGTCCGTGAGAGGCCCCTGACAAGGGGCCTGGGGATGCAACGCTGGGGATTGGGGACCCCAGTGCCCCAGGGTCGGACTAACACTGTTGCCCCTCCACCACCTGGGCCACTAGGGGCGCTGCCGCTCATTCCCGGCGGGAGAAGGGGCAGGGCCCTCCAAGCCCCCTTCCACATTCGATGGCCCCCTGCCCCAAAGCGCTTGGGCCCACGTTCCCACTAGTCAGCGCCCTCACCTCAACCCGCCCCTCCGCTCGAAACACAGCAGCCGGATCGGACCTGCCGGCCTCCTGGGGGCTAACCCTAACCCTAGGTCGGTTCCCGAGGGACGCCTCCCAAGGGGCCTTGCACCGCCATGCCCGGGATCCTGGACGTCCTAGCCCCAGGGCCGGACTCACCCTGCAGCCACCCGCCACCCGGGCCGCTAGGAGCGCCGCCGGTCATTCAGGCGGGAGAAGGGGCAGGGTCCTACAAGCCCCTGACGACCTTAGAAGGCCGCCCCAGCGCCAAAACCTGTGGGCCCACGGTCCCGCTCGCCAGCTCCCTCCCCTGGCCCGCCGCAATGCGCGCTACACAGCCAGGGGATTGGGCCTGATGGCCTCCTGGGGGCTAAGCCTAACCCAAGGTGGGTCCCCCAGGGGCCCATCCGAAGGTGCTTGGCGCCCCAACGCCAGGGATTGGGGACCCGAGACCCAGCGCCGGATTCACCCTGCTGCCCCCCACCCCTGGGCCGCTAGGGGGGCCGCCAGTTATTCAGTGGGGGAGAATGGGCAGGGCCCTCTGAGCACCCAGCGACCTTCGAAGGCCCCCGCGCCAAAATGTTTGGGCCCAGGCTTCTGCTCGCCAGCGCCCTCACTCCGCCCGCCCCTCCACTCACAGCACAGCCGGCATTTCGGGCCTGCTGGCATCCTGCTTGCTAACCCTAACCCTAGGTCAGTCCCCGAGAGGCCCATCACAAGGGGCCTGGGGCTGCAACGCTGGGGATTGGGGACCCCTGAGACCCAGGGCCAAACTAACACTGCTGCCCCTCCACCACCTGGGCCACTAGGGGCGCTGCCGCTCATTCAGGGCAGGAGAACATGCAGGGCACTCTCAGCCTCCCCCCCTCCCCCGGACCCTCGATGCACAGGCTACCCAAAGCGCTTGGGCCGACGCTCCAACTAGTCAGCGCCCTCACCTCAACACGCCCCTCCGCTCGAAACACAACAGGCGGATCGGCCTGCCGTACTCCTGGAGGCTAATCCTAACCCTAGGTCGGTCCCCGAAGGGCCCATCCAAGGGGTTTGGCGCCCCAACGCTGGGGATTGGGAACCTCCGAACCCCAGCGCTGGACTCACCCTGCAGCCCCCCACCACCCGGACCGCTAGGGGCGCCCCCAGTCATTCAGGCTCGAGAACGGGTAGGGTCCTCCGAGCCCCTGGCGAGCTGCGAAGGCCGCCTGCGCCAAAACACCTGGGCTCACGCTCCCACTCACCAGCGCCATTCCCTCGGCCCGCCCCCCCCCTCTCCACACCGCCCATGGATCCTGCCTGCCGGCCTCCTCGGGGCTAATCCTAACCCTACGTCGGCCCCCAAGGGGCTCCTCCCAAGAGGCCTGGCACCGCAATGCCAGGGATTGGGGACCCCCGCCCCAGCGCTGGACTCACCCTCCACCCCACCGCCACCCGGGCCTTTATTGGCGCCGCTGGTCATTCAGGGCGGGAGAATGTGCAGGGCACATCGAGCCCCTGACGAAGTTCGAAGGCCCCCGCGCCAAACTCTTGGGCCCCCGCTCCCACTCCTCAACGCCCTCAGCTCGGCCTGCCCCTCCGCTCGCTGCACATCCAGCAGATCGGGCTTGCAGGCCTCCTGGGGGCTAACCCTAACTCTAGGTGGGCTCCTTTGGGGCCCCTCGCAATGGTCATGGCGCCCCAACGCCTGGGATTGGGGACCCGAGACCCAGCGCTGGACTCACCCTCCGCCCCACCGCCACCTGGGCCGTTATTGGCGCCGCCTGTCATCAGGGCGGCAGAATGGGCAGGGCTCTCTGAGCCCCCAGCGACCTTGGAAGGCCCCAGGCGCCAAAATGTTTGGGCCCA
The DNA here is from genome assembly GCF_024610735.1 of Ursus americanus. NCBI lineage: Eukaryota > Metazoa > Chordata > Mammalia > Carnivora > Ursidae > Ursus > Ursus americanus. Next base: position 14,839 of record NW_028273760.1, on the reverse strand, counting down.
GGCTCCTGCTCGCCAGCGCCCTCACTCCGCCCGCCCCTCCACTCGCCACACAGCCGGTATTTTGGGCCTGCCGACATCCTGCTTGCTATCCCTAACCCTAGGTCAGTCCCCGAGAGCCCCTGACAAGGGGCCCAGGGATGCAACGCTGGGGATTGGGGACCCCAGTGCCCCAGGGCCGGACTAACACTGTTGCCCCTCCACCACCTGGGCCACTAGGGGCGCTGCCGCTCATTCCCGGCGGGAGAAGGGACAGGGCCCTCCAAGCCCCCTTAAACATTCGATGGCCCCCTGCCCCAAAGCGCTTGGGCCCACGTTCCCACTAGTCAGCGCCCTCACCTCAACCCACCCCTCCGCTCGAAACACAGCAGCCGGATCGGACCTGCCGGCCTCCTGGGGGCTAACCCTAACCCTAGGTCGGTTCCCGAGGGGCCCCTCCCAAGGGGACTTGCGCCGCCATGCCCGGGATCCTGGACGTCCTAGCCCCAGGGCCAGACTCACCCTGCAGCCACCCGCCACCCGGGCCGCTAGGAGCGCCGCCGGTCATTCAGGCGGGAGAAGGGGCAGGGTCCTACAAGCCCCTGACGACCTTCGAAGGCCGCCCCAGCGCCAAAACCTGTGGGCCCACGGTCCCGCTCGCCAGCTCCCTCCCCTGGCCCGCCGCAATGCGCGCTACACAGCCAGGGGATTGGGCCTGATGGCCTCCTGGGGGCTAAGCCTAACCCAAGGTGGGTCCCCCAGGGGCCCATCCGAAGGTGCTTGGCGCCCCAACGCCAGGGATTGGGGACCCGAGACCCAGCGCCGGATTCACCCTGCTGCCCCCCACCCCTGGGCCGCTAGGGGGGCCGCCAGTTATTCAGTGGGGGAGAACGGGCAGGGCCCTCTGAGCCCCCAGCGACCTTCGAAGGCCCCCGCGCCAAAATGTTTGGGCCCAGGCTTCTGCTCGCCAGCGCCCTCACTCCGCCCGCCCCTCCACTCACAGCACAGCCGGCATTTCGGGCCTGCCGGCATCCTGCTTGCTAACCCTAACCCAAGGTCAGTCCCCGAGAGGCCCATAACAAGGGGCCTGGGGCTGCAACGCTGGGGATTGGGGACCCATGAGACCCAGGGCCAAACTAACACTGCTGCCCCTCCACCACCTGGGCCACTAGGGGCGCTGCCGCTCATTCAGGGCAGGAGAACATGCAGGGCACTCCCAGCCTCCCCCCCTCCCCCGGACCCTCGATGCACAGGCTACCCAAAGTGCTTGGGCCCACGCTCTCACTAGTCAGCGCCCTCACCTCAACCCGCCCCTCCGCTCGAAACACAGCAGGCGGATCGGCCTGCCGTACTCCTGGAGGCTAATCCTAACCCTAGGTCGGTCCCCGAAGGGCCCATCCAAGGGGTTTGGCGCCCCAACGCTGGGGATTGGGAACCTCCGAACCCCAGCGCTGGACTCACCCTGCAGCCCCCCACCACCCGGACCGCTAGGGGCGCCCCCAGTCATTCAGGCTCGAGAAAGGGTAGGGTCCTCCGAGCCCCTGGCGAGCTGCGAAGGCCGCCTGCGCCAAAACACCTGGGCTCACGCTCCCACTCACCAGCGCCATCCCCTCGGCCCGCCCCCCCCCCTCGCCACACCGCCCATGGATCCTGCCTGCCGGCCTCCTCGGGGCTAATCCTAACCCTACGTCGGCCCCCAAGGGGCTCCTCCCAAGAGGCCTGGCACCGCAATGCCAGGGATTGGGGACCCCGCCCCAGCGCTGGACTCACCCTCCGCTCCACCGCCACCCGGGCCTTTATTGGCGCCGCTGGTCATTCAGGGCGGGAGAATGTGCAGGGCACACCGAGCCCCTGGCGCATTTCGAAGGCCCCCGCGCCAAACTCTTGGGCCCCCGCTCCCACTCCTCAACGCCCTCAGCTCGGCCTGCCCCTCCGCTCGCTGCACATCCAGCAGATTGGGCTTGCAGGCCTCCTGGGGGCTAACCCTAACTCTAGGTGGGCTCCTTAGGGGCGCCTCGCAAGGGGCATGGCGCCCCAACCCCTGGGATTGGGGACCCGAGACCCAGCGCTGGACTCACCCTCCGCCCCACCGCCACCCGGGCCGTTATTGGCGCCGCCTGTCATCAGGGCGGCAGAATGGGCAGGGCTCTCTGAGCCCCCAGCGACCTTGGAAGGCCCCAGGCGCCAAAATGTTTGGGCCCAGGCTCCTGCTCGCCAGAGCCCTCACTCCGCCCGCCCCTCCACTCGCCGCAGAGCCGGCATTTTGGGCCTGCTGGCATCCTGGTTGCTAATCCTAACCCTAGGTCAGTCCCCGAGAGGCCCCTGACAAGGGGCCCGGGGATGCAACGCTGGGGATTGGGGACCCCTGTGCCACAGGGACAGACTAACACTGCTGCCCCTCCACCACCTGGGCCACTAGGGGCGCTGCCGCTCATTCCCGGCGGGAGAAGGGGCAGGGCCCTCCAAGCCCCCTTCCACATTCGATGGCCCCCTGCCCCAAAGCGCTTGGGCCCACGTTCCCACTAGTCAGCGCCCTCACCTCAACCCGCCCCTCCGCTCGAAACACAGCAGCCGGATCGGACCTGCCGGCCTCCTGGGGGCTAACCCTAACCCTAGGTCGGTTCCCGAGGGGCCCCTCCCAAGGGGCCTTGCGCCGCCATGCCCGGGATCCTGGACGTCCTAGCCCCAGGGCTGGACTCACCCTGCAGCCACCCGCCACCCGGGCCGCTAGGAGTGCCGCCGGTCATTCAGGCCGGAGAAGGGGCAGGGTCCTACAAGCCCCTGACGACCTTCGAAGGCCGCCCCAGCGCCAAAACCTGTGGGCCCACGGTCCCGCTCGCCAGCTCCCTCCCCTGGCCCGCCGCAATGCGCGCTACACAGCCAGGGGATTGGGCCTGATGGCCTCCTGGGGGCTAAGCCTAACCCAAGGTGGGTCCCCCAGGGGCCCATCCGAAGGTGCTTGGCGCCCCAACGCCAGGGATTGGGGACCCGAGACCCAGCGCCGGATTCACCCTGCTGCCTCCCAACCATTGGCCGCTAGGGGGGCCGCCGGTTATTCAGGGGGGGAGAATGTGCAGGGCACACCGAGCCCCTGGCGCATTTCGAAGGCCCCCGCGCCAAACTCTTGGGCCCCCGCTCCCACTCCTCAACGCCCTCAGCTCGGCCTGCCCCTCCGCTCGCTGCACATCAAGCAGATCGGGCTTGCAGGCCTCCTGGGGGCTAACCCTAACTCTAGGTGGGCTCTTAGGGGCCCCTCGCAAGGGGCCTGGCGCCCCAACGCCTGGGATTGGGGACCCGAGACCCAGCGCTGGACTCACCCTCCGCCCCACCGCCAACCGGGCCGTTATTGGCGCCGCCTGTCATCAGGGCGGCAAAATGGGCAGGGCTCTCTGAGCCCCCAGCGACCTTGGAATGCCCCAGGCGCCAAAATGTTTGGGCCCAGGCTCCTGCTCGCCAGAGCCCTCACTCCGCCCACACCTCCACTCGCCACACAGCCGGCATTTTGGGCCTGCTGGCATCCTGGTTGCTAATCCTAACCCTAGGTCAGTCCCCGAGAGGCCCCTGACAAGGGGCCCGGGGATGCAACGCTGGGGATTGGGGACCCCTGTGCCACAGGGACAGACTAACACTGTTGCCCCTCCACCACCTGGGCCACTAGGGGCGCTGCTGCTCATTCCCGGCCGGAGAAGGGGCAGGGCCCTCCAAGCCCCCTTCCACATTCGATGGCCCCCTGCCCCAAAGCGCTTGGGCCCACGTTCCCACTAGTCAGCGTCCTCACCTCAACCCGCCCCTCGGCTCGAAACACAGCAGCCAGATCGGACCTGCCGGCCTCCTGGGGGCTAACCCTAACCCTAGGTCGGTTCCCGAGGGGCCCCTCCCAAGGGGCCTTGCGCCGCCATGCCCGGGATCCTGGACGTCCTAGCCCCAGGGAAGGACTCACCGTGCAGCCACCCGCCACCTGGGCCGCTAGGAGCGCCGCCGGTCATTCAGGCGGGAGAAGGGGCAGGGTCCTACAAGCCCCTGACAACCTTCGAAGGCCGCCCCAGCGGCAAAACCTGTGGGCCCACGGTCCCGATCGCCAGCTCCCTCCCCTGGCCCGCCGCAATGCGCGCTACACAGCCAGGGGATTGGGCCTGATGGCCTCCTGGGGGCTAAGCCTAACCCAAGGTGGGTCCCCCAGGGGCCCATCCGAAGGTGCTTGTCGCCCCAACGCCAGGGATTGGGGACCCGAGACCCAGCGCGGGATTCACCCTGCAGCCCCCAACCCCTGGGCCGCTCGGGGACCCGCCGGTTATTCAGGGGGGGAGAACGGGCAGGGCCCTCTGAGCCCCCAGCGACCTTCGAAGGCCCCAGGCGCCAAAATGTTTGGGCCCAGGCTTCTGCTCGCCACGCCCTCACTCCGCCCGCCCCTCCACTCACAGCACAGCCGGCATTTCGGGCCTGCCGGCATCCTGCTTGCTAACCCTAACCCTAGGTCAGTCCCCGAGAGGCCCATAACCAGGGGCCTGGGGCTGCAACGCTGGGGATTGGGGATCCCTGAGACCCAGGGCCAAACTAACACTGCTGCCCCTCCACCACCTGGGCCACTAGGGGCGCTGCCGCACATTCAGGGCAGGAGAACATGCAGGGCACTCCCAGCCTCCCCCCACCCCCCGGACCCTCGATGCACCCGCTCCCCAAAGCGCTTGGGCCGACGCTCCCACTAGTCAGCGCCCTCACCTCAACCCGCCCCTCCGCTCGAAACACACCAGGCGGATCGGAAATTCCGTACTCCTGGAGGCTAATCCTAACCCTAGGTCAGTCCCCGAAGGGCCCATCCAAGGGGCTTGGCGCCCCAACGCTGGGGATTGGGAACCTCCGAACCCCAGCGCTGGACTGACCCTGCAGCCCCCCGCCACCCGGGCCGCTAGGGGCGCCGCCAGTCATTCAGGCTCAAAAACAGGTAGGGCCCTCCGAGCCCCTGGGGAGCTTCGCAGGCCGCCTGTGCCAAAACACTTGGGCCCACGCTCCCACTCACCAGCGCCCTCCCCTCGGCCCGCCCCCCCCCCTCACCACACTGCCCATGGATCCTGCCTGCCGGCCTCCTCGGGAAAGTCCTAACCCTAGGTCGGCCCCCAAGTGGCTCCTCCCAAGGGGCCTGGCAGAGCAATGCCAGGGATTGGGGACCCCCACCCCAGCGCTGGACTCACCCTCCGCCCCACCGCCACCCGGGCCGTTATTGGCGCCACCTGTCATCAGGGCGGCAGAATGGGCAGGGCTCTCTGAGCCCCCAGCGACCTTGGAAGGCCCCAGGCGCCAAAATGTTTGGGCCCAGGCTCCTGCTCGCCAGCGCCCTCACTCCGCCCGCCCCTCCACTCACAGCACAGCCGCCATTTTGGGCCTGCCGGCATCCTGCTTGCTAACCCTAACCCTAGGTCCGTCCTCCAGAGGCCCCTGACAAGGGGCCCGGGGATGCAACGCTGGGGATTGGGGACCCATGAGACCCAGGTCCAAACTAACACTGCTGCCCCTCCACCACCTGGGCCACTAGGGGCGCTGCCGCTCATTCAGGGCAGGAGAACATGCAGGGCACTCCCAGCCTCCCACCACCCTCGGACCCTCCATGTACCCGCTCCCCAAAGCGCTTGGGCCCACGCTCCCACTAGTCAGCGCCCTCACCTCAACCTTCCCCTCCGCTCGAAACACAGCAGGCGGATCGGACCTGCCGTACTCCTGGAGGCTAATCCTAACCCTAGGTCGGTCCCCGAAGGGCCCATCCAAGGGGCTTGGAGCCCCAACGCTGGGGATTGGGAACCTCCGAACCCCAGCGCTGGACTCACCCTCCGCCCCACCGCCACCCGGGCCGTTATTGGCGCCGCCTGTCATCAGGGCGGCAGAACGGGCAGGGCCCTCTGAGCCCCCAGCGACCTTCGAAGGCCCCAGGCGCCAAAATGTTTGGGCCCAGGCTCCTGCTCGCCAGCGCCCTCACTCCGCCCGTCCCTCCACTGGCCGCACAGCCGGCATTTTGGGCCTGCCGGCATCCTGCTTGCTAACCCTAACCCTAGGTCAGTCCGTGAGAGGCCCCTGACAAGGGGCCTGGGGCTGCAACGCTGCGGATTGGGGACCCCCGAGCCCCAGGGACAGACTAACACTGCTGCCGTCCACCACCTGGGCCACTAGGGGCGCTGTCTCTCATTCAGGGCGGGAGAAGGGGCAGGGCCCTCAGAGCCCCCGCGGACCTTCGATGGCCCCCCGCCCCAAAGCGCTTGGGCCCACGTTCCCACTCCTCAGCGCCCTCAGCTCGGCCTGCCCCTCCGCTCGCTGCACATCCAGCAGATCGGGCTTGCCGGACTCCTGGGGGCTAACCCGAGCTCTAGGTGGGCCCCTGAGGGGACCCATCCATGGGGCCTGGCGCCCTAACGCCGGGGATTGGGAACGTCTGAACCCCAGCACTGGACTCACCCTGCAGCCCACCGCCACCTGGGCTGTAGGAGCGCCACCGGTCATTCAGGGCTGGAGAAGAAGTAGGGCCCTCCGAGTCCCCGGCTAGCTTCGAAGGCCTCGTGCGCCAAAACACTTGGGCCCACGCTCCCTCTCTCCAGCGCCCTCCCCTCGGCCCCACCCCCCCGCTCGCCACACTGTCGGTGGATCCTGCCTGCCAGCGTCCTGGGGGCTAACCCTAGGCCCAGGACGGCCCCCGGGGGGCCCCGCCCAAGGGGCCTGCCACCGCAACTCCAGGCATTGGGGACCCCCAGCCCCAGGGCAAGACTAACACTGCTGCCCCTCCACCACCTGGGCACTAGGGGCGCTGCGGCTCATTCAGGGCTGGAGAAGGGGCAGGGCCCTCTGAGCCCCCGCAGACCTTCGATGGCCCCCCGCCCCAAAGCGCTTAGGCCCACGTTCCCACCAGTCAGCGCCCTCACCTCAAGCGGCCCCTCCGCTCGAAGGACAGCAGGCGGAAAGGACCTGTCGGCCACCTGGGGGTAACCTTAACCCTAGGGCGGTCCTCGAGGGGCCCCTCCCAAGGGGCTTTGCGCAGCCACGCCGGGGATCCTGGCCGTCTTAGCCCCAGGGCCGGACTCACCCTGCAGCCCCCTGGCACCCGGGCTGCTAGGGGCACCGACGGTCATTCAGGCGGGAGAAGGGTAGGGCCCTTGGAGCCCCCGACCTCCTTCAAAGGCCCCCGCGCCAAAACCTGTGGGCCCGGGGTCCCGCTTGCCAGCTCCCTCCCCTCGACCCGCCCCCCCGCGAGCCACACAGCCAGGGGATTGGGCCTGAAGGCCTCCTGGGGGCTAACCCAAACCCTAGGTGGGTCCCCGAGGGGCCCCTCCCAAGGGGCTTGGCGACCCAACGCCAGGGATTGGGAACCACTGAACCCCAGCGGTGGAATCACCCTGCAGCCCCCCGCCACTCTGGCAGCTAGCGGCGCCGCCGGTAATTCAGTCGGGAGAAGGAGCAGGGCCCTCCTAGCCCCTGATGACCTTCGAAGGCCCCCGCGCCAAAACGTTTGGGCCCACGCTCCCACTCCTCAGCACCCTCCGCTTGAACTACTCCTCTGCTTGACGCACATCCAGCAGGTCGGGCTTGCCGGCCTCCCGGGGGCTAACACTGACTCTAAGTGGGCTCGAGAGGGGCTCCACCCAAGGGGCCTGGCGCCTCAATGCCAGAGATTGGGGACCCGAGACCCAGCGCAGGACTCACCCTGCAGCCCCCCGCCACCTGGGCCGCTAGGGGGCCCCCGGTCATTCAGGGCGTAAGAACGGGCAGGGCCCTCTGTGCCCCAGGCAACCTTCGAAGCCCCCCCCCCCCCCCGCTCCAAAATGTTCTGGGCGCAGGCTCCAGCTCGCCAGCGCCCTCACTCTGCCCGCCCCTCCACTCGCTGCACAGCGGGCATTTCGGGCCTGCCGGCATCCTTCTTGCTAACCCTAACCCTAGGTCAGTCCCTGAGAGGCCCCTGACAATGGGCCTGGGGCTGCAACGCTGGGGATTGGGGACCCCCGAGCCCCAGGGCCAGACTAACACTGCTGCCGTCCACCACCTGGGCCACTAGGGGCGCTGTCTCTCATTCAGGGCGGGAGAAGGGGCAGGGCCCTCAGAGCCCCCGCGGACCTTCGATGGCCCCCCGCCCCAAAGCGCTTGGGCCCACGTTCAGACTCCTCAGCGCCCTCAGCTCGGCCTGCCCCTCCGCTCGCTGCACATCCAGCAGATCGGGCTTGCCGGACTCCTGGGGGCTAACCTGAGCTCTAGGTGGGCTCCTGAGGGGCCCCATCCATGGGGCCTGGCGCCCTAACGCCGGGGATTGGGAACCTCCGAACCCCAGCACTGGACTCACCCTGCAGCCCAACGCCACCTGGGCCGTAGGGGCGCCACCGGTCATTCAGGGCTGGAGAAGAAGTAGGGCCCTCCGAGTCCCTGGCTAGCTTCGAAGGCCTCGTGCGCCAAAACACTTGGGCCCACGCTCCCTCTCTCCAGCGCCCTCCCCTCGGCCCCACCCCCCCCGCTCGCCACACTGTCGGTGGATCCTGCCTGCCAGCGTCCTGGGGGCTAACCCTAAGCCCAGGAGGGCCCCAGGGGAGCCCCTCCCAAGGGGCCTGCCACCGCAACTCCAGGCATTGGGGACCCCCAGCCCCAGGGCAAGACTAACACTGCTGCCCCTCCACCACCTGGGCACTAGGGGCGCTGCCGCTCATTCAGGGCTGGAGAAGGGGCAGGGCCCTCTGAGCCCCCGCCGACCTTCGATGGCCCCCCGCCCCAAAGAGCTTAGGACCACGTTCCCACCAGTCAGCGCCCTCACCTCAAGCGGCCCCTCCGCTCGAAGGACAGCAGGCGGAAAGGACCAGTCGGCCACCTGGGGGTAACCTTAACCCTAGGGCGGTCCTCGAGGGGCCCCTCCCAAGGGGACTTGCGCAGCAACGCCGGGGATCCTGGCCATCTTAGCCCCAGGGCCGGACTCACCCTGCAGCCCCCTGGCACCCGGGCTGCTAGGGGCACCGACGGTCATTCAGGCGGGAGAAGGGTAGGGCCCTCGGAACCCCCGACCTCCTTCAAAGGCCCCCGCGCCAAAACCTGTGGGCCCGGGGTCCCGCTTGCCAGCTCCCTCCCCTCGACCCGCCCCACCGTGAGCCACACAGCCAGGGGATTGGGCCTGAAGGCCTCCTGGGGGCTAACCCAAACACTAGTTGGTTCCCGAGGGGCCCCTCCCAAGGGGCTTGGCGACCCAACGCCAGGGAGTGGGAACCACTGAACCCCAGCGGTGGAATCACCCTGCAGCCCCCCGCCACTCTGGCCGCTAGGGGCGCTGCCGCTCATTCAGGGCAGGAGAACATACAGTGCCCTCCCAGCCACGCCCCCCCTCGGACCCTGGATGCACCCGCCCCCCAAAGCGCTTGGGCCCACGCTCCCACTAGTCAGCGCCCTCACCTCAACCCGCCCCTCCGCTCGAAACACAGCAGGCGGATCGGACCTGCCCTACTCCTGGAGGCTAATCCTAACCATAGGTCGGTCCCCGAAGGGCCCATCCAAGGGGCTTGGCGCCCCAACGCTGGGGATTGGGAACCTCCGAACCCCAGCGCTGGACTCACCCTGCAGCGCCCGGCCACCCGGGCCGCTAGGGGCGCCGCCAGTCATTCAGGCTCGAGAATGGGTAGGGCCCTCCGAGCCCCTGGCGAGCTTCGAAGGCCGCCTGCGCCAAAACACTTGGGCCCACGCTCCCACTCACCAGCGCCCTCTCCTCGGCTCGCCCCCCCCCCTCGCCACACCGCCCATGGATCCTGCCTGCTGGCGCCTTCGGGGCTAATCCTAACCCTAGGTCGGCCCCCAAGGGGCTCCTCCCAAGGGGCCTGGCACCGCAGTGCCAGGGATTGGGGACCCCCGCCCCAGCGCTGGACTCACCCTCCGCCCCACCGCCACCCGGGCCTTTATTGGCGCCGCTGGTCATTCAGGGCGGGAGAATGTGCAGGGCACACGGAGCCCCTGGCGCATTTCGAAGGCCCCCGCGCCAAACTCTTGGGCCCCCGTTCCCACTCCTCAACGCCCTCAGCTCGGCCTGCCCCTCTGCTCGCTGCACATCCAGCAGATCGGGCTTGCAGGCCTCCTGGGGGCTAACCCTAACTCTAGGTGGGCTCCTTAGGGGCCCCTCACAAGGGGCCTGGAGCCCCAACGCTTGGGATTGGGGACCCGAGCCCCAGCGCTGGACTCACCCTCCGCCCCACCGCCACCCGGGCCGTTATTGGCGCCCACTGTCATCAGGGCGGCAGAACGGGCAGGGCCCTCTGAGCCCCCAGCGACCTTGGAAGGCCCCAGGCGCCAAAATGTTTGGGCCCAGGCTCCTGCTCGCCAGCGCCCTCACTCCGCCCGCCCCTCCACTCGCCGCACAGCCGGCATTTTGGGCCTGCCGGCATCCTGCTTGCTAACCCTAACCCTAGGTCCGTCCCCGAGAGGCCCCTGACAAGGGGCCCTGGGATGCAACGCTGGGGATTGGGGACCCCAGTGCCCCAGGGCCGGACTAACACTGTTGCCCCTCCACCACCTGGGCCACTAGGGGCGCTGCCGCTCATTCCCGGCGGGAGAAGGGGCAGGGCCCTCCAAGCCCCCTTCCACATTCGATGGCCCCCTGCCCCAAAGCGCTTGGGCCCACGTTCCCACTAGTCAGCGCCCTCACCTCAACCCGCCCCTCCGCTCGAAACACAGCAGCCGCATCGGACCTGCCGGCCTCCTGGGGGCTAACCCTAACCCTAGGTCGGTTCCCGAGGGGCCCCTCCCAAGGGGCCTTGCGCCGCCATGCCCGGGATCCTGGAAGTCCTAGCCCTAGGGCCGGACTCACCCTGCAGCCACCCGCCACCCGGGCCGCTAGGAGCGCCGCCGGTCATTCAGGCGGGAGAAGGGGCACGGTCCTACAAGCCCCTGACGACTTTTGAAGGCCGCCCCAGCGCCAAAACCTGTGGGCCCACGGTCCCGCTCGCCAGCTCCCTCCCCTGGCCGGCCGCAATGCGCGCTACACAGCCAGGGGATTGGGCCTGATGGCCTCGTGGGGGCTAAGCCTAACCCAAGGTGGGTCCCCCAGGGGCCCATCCGAAGGTGCTTGGCGCCCCAACGCCAGAGATTGGGGACCGGAGACCCAGCGCCGGATTCACCCTGCAGCCCCTCACCCCTGGGCCGCTAGGGGGCCCGCCGGTTATTCGGAGGGGGGGGAGAACGGGCAGGGCCCTCTGAGCCAGCAGCGACCTTCGAAGGCCCCCGCGCCAAAATGTTTGGTCCCAGGCTTCTGCTCGCCAGCGCCCTCACTCCGCCCGCCCCTCCACTCACAGCACAGCCGGCATTTCGGGCCTGCCGGCATCCTGCTTGCTAACCCTAACCCTAGGTCAGTCGCCGAGAGGTCCATCACAAGGGGCCTGGGGCTGCAACGCTGGGGATTGGGGACCCCTGAGACCCAGGGCCAAACTAACACTGCTGCCCCTCCACCACCTGGGCCACTAGGGGCGCTGCCGCTCATTCAGGGCAGGAGAACATACAGGGCCCTCCCAGCCCCCCACCCCCGGACCCTCGATGCACCCGCTCCCCAAAGCGCTTGGGCCCACGCTCTCACTAGTCAGCGCCCTCACCTCAACCCGCCCCTCCGCTCGAAACACAGCAGGCGGATCGGACCTGCCCTACTCCTGGAGGCTAATCCTAACCCTAGGTCGGTCCCCGAAGGGCCCATCCAAGGGGCTTGGCGCCCCAACGCTGGGGATTGGGAACCTCCGAACCCCAGCGCTGGACTCACCCTGCAGCGCCCCGCCACCCAGGCCGCTAGGGGTGCCGCCAGTCATTCAGGCTCAAGAACGGGAAGGGCCCTCCGAGCCCCTGGCGAGCTTCGAAGGCCGCCTGTGCCAAAACACTTGGGCCCACGCTCCCACTCACCAGCGCCCTCCCCTCGGCTCTCCCCCCCCCCCTCGCCACACCGCCCATGGATCCTGCCTGCCGGCCTCCTCGGGGCTAATCCTAACCCTAGGTCGGCCCCCAAGGGGCTCCTCCCAAGGGGCCTGGCACCGCAATGCCTCGGATTGGGGACCTCCGCCCCAGCGCTGGACTCACCCTCCGCCCCACCGCCACCCGGGCCTTTATTGGCGCCGCTGGTCATTCAGGGCGGGAGAATGTGCAGGGCACACCGAGCCCCTGGCGCATTTCGAAGGCCCCCGCGCCAAACTCTTGGGCCCCCGCTGCCACTTCTCAACGCCCTCAGCTCGGCCTGCCCCTCTGCTCCCTGCACATCCAGCAGATCGGCCTTGCAGGCCTCCTGGGGGCTAACCCTAACTCTAGGTGGGCTCCTTAGGGGCCCCTCGCAAGGGGCCTGGAGCCCCAACGCTTGGGATTGGGGACCCGAGCCCCAGCGCTGGACTCACCCTCCGCCCCACCGCCACCCGGGCCGTTATTGGCGCCGCCTGTCATCAGGGCGGCAGAACAGGCAGGGCCCTCTGAGCCCCCAGCGACCTTGGAAGGCCCCAGGCGCCAAAATGTTTGGGCCCAGGCTCCTGCTCGCCAGCGCCCTCACTCCGCCCGCCCCTCCACTCGCCGCACAGCCGGCATTTTGGGCCTGCCGGCATCCTGCTTGCTAACCCTAACCCTAGGTCCGTCCCCGAGAGGCCCCTGACAAGGGGCCCTGGGATGCAACGCTGGGGATTGGGGACCCCAGTGCCCCAGGGCCGGACTAACACTGTTGCCCCTCCACCACCTGGGCCACTAGGGGCGCTGCCGCTCATTCCCGGCGGGAGAAGGGGCAGGGCCCTCCAAGCCCCCTTCCACATTCGATGGCCCCTGCCCCAAAGCGCTTGGGCCCAGGTTCCCACTAGTCAGCGCCCTCACCTCAACCCGCCCCTCCGCTCGAAACACAGCAGCCGGATCGGACCTGCCGGCCTCCTGGGGGCTAACCCTAACCCTAGGTCGGTTCCCGAGGGGCCCCTCCCAAGGGGCCTTGCGCCGCCATGCCCGGGATCCTGGACGTCCTAGCCCCAGGGCCGGACTCACGCTGCAGCCACCCGCCACCCGGGCCGCTAGGAGCGCCGCCGGTCATTCAGGCGGGAGAAGGGGCAGGGTCCTACAAGCCCCTGACGACCTTCGAAGGCCGCCCCAGCGCCAAAACCTGTGGGCCCACGGTCCCGCTCGCCAGCTCCCTCCCCTGGCCCGCCGCAATGCGCGCTACACAGCCAGGGGATTGGGCCTGATGGCCTCGTGGGGGCTAAGCCTAACCCAAGGTGGGTCCCCCAGGGGCCCATTCGAAGGTGCTTGTCGCCCCAACGCCAGGGATTGGGGACCCGAGACCCAGCGCCGGATTCACCCTGCAGCCCCCCACCCCTGGGCCGCTAGGGGGCCCGCAGGTTATTCAGGGGGGCAGAACGGGCAGGGCCCTCTGAACCCCGAGCCACCTTCGAAGGCCCCCGCGCCAAAATGTTTGGGCCCAGGCTTCTGCTCGCCAACGCCCTCACTCCGTCCGCCCCTCCACTCACAGCACAGCCGGCATTTTGGGCCTGCCGGCATCCTGCTTGCTAACCCTAACCCTAGGTCAGTCCCCGAGAGGCCCATCACAAGGGGCCTGGGGCTGCAACGCTGGGGATTGGGGACCCCTGAGACCCAGGGCCAAACTAACACTGCTGCCCCTCCACCACCTGGGCCACTAGGGGCGCTGCCGCTCATTCACGGCAGGAGAACATACAGGGCCCTCCCAGTCCCCCCCCCCCCCCGACCCTGGATGCACCCGCTCCCCAAAGCGCTTGGGCCCACGCTCTCACTAGTCAGCGCCCTCACATCAACCCGCCCCTCCGCACGAAACACAGCAGGCAGATTGACCTGCCCTACTCCTGGAGGCTAATCCTAACCCTAGGTCGGTCCCCGAAGGGCCCATCCAAGGGGCTTGGCGCCCCAACGCTGGGGATTGGGAACCTCCGAACCCCAGCGCTGGACTCACCCTGCAGACCCCCGCCACCCGGGCCGCTAGGGGCGCCGCCAGTCATTCAGGCTCGAGAACGGGTAGGGCCCTCCGAGCCCCTGTCGAGCTTGGAAGGCCGCCTGCGCCAAAACACTTGGGCCCACGCTCCCACTCACCAGCGCCCTCCCCTCGGCTCGCCCCCCCCCCTCGCCACACCGCCCATGGATCCTGCCTGCCGGCCTCCTCGGGGCTAATCCTAACCCTAAGTCGGCCCCCAAGGGGCTCCTCCCAAGGGGCCTGGCACCGCAATGCCAGGGATTGGGGACCCCCGCCCCAGCGCTGGACTCACCCTCCGCCCCACCGCCACCCGGGCCTTTATTGGCGCCGCTGGTCATTCAGGGCGGGAGAATGTGCAGGGCACACCGAGCCCCTGGCGCATTTCGAAGGCCCCCGCGCCAAACTCTTGGGCCCCCGCTCCCACTCCTCAACGCCCTCAGCTCGGCCTGCCCCTCCGCTCGCTGCACATCCAGCAGATCGGGCTTGCAGGCCTCCTGGGGGCTAACCCTAACTCTAGGTGGGCTCCTTAGGGGCCCCTCGCAAGGGGCCTGGCGCCCCAACGCCTGGGATTGGGGACCCGAGACCCAGCGCTGGACTCACCCTCCGCCCCACCGCCACCCGGGCCTTTATTGGCGCCGCTGGTCATTCAGGCCGGGAGAATGTGCAGGGCACACCGAGCCCCTGGCGCACTTCGAAGGCCCCCGCGCCAAACTCTTGGGCCCCCGCTCCCACTCCTCAACGCCCTCAGCTCGGCCTGCCGCTCCGCGAGCTGCACATCCAGCAGATCGGGCCTGCAGGCCTCCTGGGGGCTAACCCTAACTCTAGGTGGGCTCCTAAGGGGCCCCTCGCAAGGGGCCTGGCGCCCCAACGCCTGGGATTGGGGACCCGAGACCCAGCGCTGGACTCACCCTCCGCCCCACCGCCACC
>NW_028273759.1:0-129545 GCF_024610735.1 Ursus americanus | reverse complement strand
GGACTCGAAGATGGCCGTGGACTCGGAGGGCCGTGCCCTTTCTCCCGCCCTGAATGACCGGCAGAGCCCTTAGCGGCCCCGGGGGTGGCGGCAGGGCAGCAGGGTATGTCCGGCGCTGGCGCTGGGTGGCCTTAGAATGTCAATGGAGGCTCGGAGGACTCTGCTCCTTCTCCCGCGTGAATGAATGGCGGCGCCCTTAACGGCCCAGGTGGTTGGGGGCAAGGTGAGTCTGGCGCTGGGGCTCGGGGGTCCCCAATATCCGGTGTTGCGGCGCCAGGCCCCTTGGGAGGGGCCCCTCGGGGGCCGATCTCGTGTTATGGTTAGCCCCCAGAAGCACGGCAGAGCCAATTCTCCAACACTGCATTGAGTGGAGGGGCGGGCCGAGGTGTGGGAACTGGGGAGCGTGACCGTGTGCCCAAGCCTTTTATTGCAGGGGGCCTTCGAAGGTCGCTGGGGGCCTCCTAGGGTCCTGTCCATTCTCCCGCCTTGAATGACTGAGGAGCCCCTAGCAGCCGGGATGGAGGCGGGGCGGCATGGGTGAGTCTGGCGCTGGGGCTCGGGGGTCCCCAATATCCGGTGTTTGCGGCGCCAGGCCCCTTGGGAGGGGCCCCTCGGGGGCCGATCTCGTGTTATAGGTTAGCCCCCAGAAGCACGGCAGAGCCAATTCTCCAACACTGCATTGAGTGGAGGGGCGGGCCGAGGTGTGGGAACTGGGGAGCGGTGACCGTGTGCCCAAGCCCTTTTACTGCAGGGGGCCTTCGAAGGTCGCTGGGGGCTCCTAGGGTCCTGTCCATTCTCCCCGCCTTGAATGACTGGAGGAGCCCCTAGCAGCCCGGGATGGAGGCGGGGCGGCATGGTGAGTCTGGCGCTGGGGCTCGGGGGTCCCCAATATCCGGTGTTGCGGCGCCAGGCCCCTTGGGAGGGGCCCATCAAGGTCTGACCTAGGGTTATGGTTAGCCCCCAGGAGGCCAGCAGGCCCGAACCGCCAGCTGTGCTGGGAGCGAGGGGAGGGCCGAGGTGAGGGCGCTGGCGAGCAGGAGCGTGGACCCCAGCGTTTTGGCGCGGGTGGCCTTAGAAGGTCAATGGGGGCTCGGAGGACTCTGCTCCTTCTCCCGCCTGAATGAATGGCGGGGCCCCTGGCGGCCCAGGTGGCGGTTGGGGGCAAGGTGAGTCTGGCGCTGGTGCTCCGGGGTCCCCAATCCTCGGCGTTGCGGAGGCAACTCCTTGGGAGGGGCCCCTCGGGGGCCGATCTCGTGTTATGGTTAGCCCCCAAAAGCACGGCAGGCCCGATTCCCCAACTCTGCGTTGAGTGGAGGGGCGGGCCGAGGTGAGAGCGCTGGCGAGCAGAAGCGTGCCGTCCAAGCTCTTTGGCACTTGGTGGACTTCGAAGGTCGCAGGGGGCTTGGAGGGCTCTGCCAGTTTTCCCCACCCTGAAAGAACGGTGGCGCCCCTAGCGGCCCCAGTGGGGGCTGGGGGGGGATGGGAGTGTCGGGCGCTGGGGCTCGGGCATCCCCATATCCGGCGTTGCAGCACAAGGCCCTTGGAAAGGGCCCCTCGGGGCTGACCTACGGTTAGGGTTAGCCCCCAGGAGGCCAGCAGGCCCGATCCAAGGGCTGTGCGGCAAGCGGCGGGCTGGGCCGAGGTGAGGGCTCTGGGGAGCGGGAGCGTGGGCCCAAGCGTTTGGGCACAGGGGGCCTTCGAAGGTCGCCCGGGGCTTGGAGAGCCCTGTCCGTTCTCCCGCACTGAATGAATGGCGGTGCCCCTAGCGACCCGGGTGGTGGCATGGCAGCACGGTGAGTATGGCGCTGGGGCTCGCGGGTCCCCAATCCCCGGCATTGCAGCGCCAGGCCCCTTGGGAGGGGCCCCTCGGGGGCCAACCTAAGGTTAAGGTTAGCCCCCAGGAGGCCACCAGGCCCCATCCCCCAGCTGTGCGGCAAGCAGAGGGGAGGGCCGTTGTGAGGGTGCTGGCGAGCGGGAGCGTGGGCCCAAGCGTTTTGGCGCGGGGGGGGGCCTTCGAAGGTCGCCAGGGGCTTGGAGGGCCCTGCCCGTTCTCCCGCACTGAATGACTGGCGGCGCCCCTAGTGGCCTGGGTGGTGGCGGGGCGGCAGGGGTGAGTCCGGCGCTGGGGCTTTGGGGTCCCCAATCCCTGGCTTTGCCGCGCCATGCCCCTGGGGAGGGGCCCCTCAGGGGCTGACGTAGGGTTAGGGTTAGCTCACAGGAGGCCAGCAGGCCGGATCC
The DNA here is from genome assembly GCF_024610735.1 of Ursus americanus. Taxonomy (NCBI): domain Eukaryota; kingdom Metazoa; phylum Chordata; class Mammalia; order Carnivora; family Ursidae; genus Ursus; species Ursus americanus. The sequence continues at coordinate 127,307 of NW_028273759.1, read as the reverse complement.
GCCGGATGTGCGGAGAGCAGAACGGCAGGCCGAGGTGAGGGCACTGGCGAGCGGATGCGTGGGCCCAAGCGTTTTGCCCCGGGGGGCCTTCAAATGTCGCCAGGGACTCGGAGGGTCCTGCCCGTTCTTCCGCCCTGAATGAAGGGCAGCGTCCCAAGCGGCCGGGTGGCGGCGGGGCGGAAAGGTAAGTCGGCCCTGGGGCTCCGGGGTCCCCAATCCCTGGTGTTGCCGAGCCCACACCCCTTGGGAGGGGCCCCTCGGGGGCCGACCTAGGGTTAAGGTTAGCACCCAGAAGACCGGCAGGCCTGATCCACCGGCTGTGCGGTGAGTGGAGGGGCGGGCCAAGGGCAGGGCGCTGAGGAGAGGGAGCATGGGCCCTAGCGTTTTTGGCACAGGGGGACTTCGATGGTCGCCCTAGGCTCAGAAGGCCCTGCCCGTTCTCCCGCCCTGAATGACCGGCGGCGCCCCTACCATCCCGGGTGGCAGTGGGGCGGCACGGTGAGTCCGGCGCTTGGGCTCGGGGGTCCCCAATCCCTGGCGTTGCAGCACTAGGCCCCTTGGAAGGGGCCTATGGGGTCGACCTAGCGATTGGGTTACCCCCAGGAGGCCGGCCAGTCCCGAACCACTGGATGTGCGGCGATCGGAGGGGCCGGCCGAAGTGAGGGCGCTGGCAAGCGGGAGCGTGGGCCCAGCGTTTGAGCGCGGGTGGGGCCTTCGAAGGTTGCCGGGGCCTCACAGGGCCCTGCCCGTTCTCCCCCGCCCTGAATGACCTGTGTAGCCCCTAGCGGCAGGGTGGCGGCGGGGCGGCAGGGTGGGTGAGTATGGCACTGGGGCTTGGTGGTCCCCTTCCCCGGGGGGTGCAGCGCCATTCCCCTTGGGAGGGGCCCCCACGGGGGCCGACTTAGGGTTAGGGTTAGCCCCCAGGAGGCCGGCAGGACCGATCCGCCGGCTGTGCGGCGAGCGGAGTGGCGGGCTGAGGTAGGGCGCTGGCGAATGGGAGCGGTGGGCCCAAGCGTTTTGGCGCGGGGGCTTGTGAAGGTCGCTGGGGGCTCAGAGGGCCCTGCCCGTTTTCCCCACCCTGAACGACCTGCAGCGCCCCTAGCGGCCTGGATGACAGCGGGGTGGCTGGGTGAGTTCGGCGCTGGGGCTCGGGGGTCCCCAATCCTCGGCGTTGCGTCGCCCGGCCCCTTGGGAGGGGCCCCTCGGGGGCTGACCTAGTGTTAGGGTTAGCCCCAGGAGGCCGGTAGGCCCGATCTGCCACCTGTGCGGCGAGTGGAGGGCGGGCGAGGTAGGGAGCTGGTGAGCGGATCGAGTAGGCCCAAGCGTTTTGGCGCAGGGGGCCTTCGAATGTCACCGTGGGCTCGGACAGCACTCCCTGTCTCTAGCCCTGAATGACTGGCGGTGCCCCTAGCGTCCCAGGTGAGGGCGGGGCGGCATGGTGAGTCCAGCGCTGGGGCTCAGGGGTCCCCAATCCCCGGCGCTGCCGCGCCAGGCTCCTTAGGAGGGGCCCCCTCGGGGGCCGACCTAGGATTAGGGTTAGCCCCCAGGAGGCCCCCAAGCCTGATCCGCCGGCTGTGCTGTGAGCGGAGGGGTGGGCCGAGGTGAGGGTGCTGGCGAGCGGGAGAGAGGGCCCTAGCGTTTTGGCGCAGGGGGGCCTTCGAACGTCGCCGGGGGCTCGGACGGCCCTGTCCTTTTCCCCGCCCTGAATGACCGGCAGCGCCCCTACCATCCCGGGTGGCAGTGGGGCGGCACGGTGAGTCCGGCGCTTGGGCTCAGGGGTCCCCAATCCCCAGCGTTGCGGCGCCAGGCCCCTTGGGAGGCACCCTTCGGGGGCCGATCTAGCGTTAGGATTGCCCCCAGGAGGCCGGCAAGCCCGATCTGCTGGATATGTGGTGAGCGGAGGGGCGGCTGAGGTGAGGGCGCTGGCAAGCGGGAGCGTGGGCCCAAACATTTTGGCGCGGGGGGCCTTCGAAAGTCCCTGGGGGCTTGGAGGGGCCCGCACTTTCTCCCATACTGAAAGACCAGCGGCGCCCCCCAGCGGCCTGGGTGGAGGTGGGGCGGCAGGGTGAGTCTGGCGCTGGGGCTCGGGGGTCCCCAATCCCCGGCGTTGTGGCGCCAGGAGCGTTGGGCATGGCCCCTTGGGGGCCTACCTAGGGTTAGGCTTAGCCCCTAGGAGGCCGGCAGACCCTGTCCGCCGGCTGTGTGGCGAGTGGAGGGACAGCCCGAGATGAGGGCGCTGGCGAGTGGGAGCATGGACCCCCCGGCGTTTTGGCGCGGGTGGCCTTCGAAGGTCAACGGGGTCTCGGAGGACTCTGCTCGTTCTCCCACCCTGAATGAACAGTGGCGCCCTTGGCCCCCCAGGTGGCAGCGGGGGGGCAGGGTGAGTCTGGCGCTGGGGCTCCGGCGTCCCCAATCCCTGGCTCTGTGGCAGTAGGCCCCTCAGGAGGGGACCCTCGTGTGTCGACCTCGGGTTGCAGTTAGCTCACAGAAGGCCGGCAGGCCCAATTCCCCGGCTGTGCGTTGAGTGGAGGGGTGGGCCGAGGTTAGAGTGCTGGCGAGTGGGAGAGTGGGTCCAAGCTCTTTGGCACTGGTGGCCTTTGAAAGTCACCGGGGGCTCGGAGGGCTCTGCCCATTCTCCTCGCCCTGAATGAACAGTGGCGCCCCTAGCAGCCCCAGTAGGCGGCAGGGGGGTGGGGGGATGGGTGAGTCCAGCGCTGGGGCTCCGTGTCCCCAGTGCCCGCGTCGTTGTGGTGCCAGGCCCCTTGGGAGGGGCCCTCAGGGCAGACCTAGAGTTAGGGTTAGCCCCCAGGATGCCCACAGGCCCGATGCACCAGCTCTGCGGCGAGTGGAGGGGAGGGCCGGGGTGAGGGTGCTGGTAAGCCGGAGCGTGGGTTTAAGCGCTTTCGCACTGGTGGCCTTCAAATGTCGCCAGGGGCCCCTTGGGGGTCGAACTAGGGTTATGGTTAGCCCCCAGGATGCCAGCAGGCCCGAAACGCTGTATGTGCGGTGAGTGGAGGGGTGGGACGGGTTGAAGTGCGCGGGGCGAGCAGGAGCCTGGGTCCAAGCGCTTTCCCGCTGGTGGCCTTCGAAGGTCGCCGGGGGCTCGCGAGGGCCCTGCCAGTTCTCCCGCCCTGAATGACCGGCGGCACCCCTAGTGGCCCAGTTCCTGGCGGGGGAGCATGGGGCGTCGGACGCTGGGTCTCGGGGTCCCCAATCCCCGGCGTTGCGGCGCCAGGTCCCTTGGGAGGGGCCCCTCGGGGGCCGACCTTGGGTTAAGTTTAGCCCCAAGGAGGCCGGGAGGCCCAATCCACCGGCTCTGCGGCGAGCGGAGGGGGTGGGCTGAGGTGAGGGCGCTGGCGAACGGCAGCGTGGGCTGAGGCATTTTTGCGCGAAGGACTCGAAGATGGCCGTGGACTCGGAGGGCCGTGCCCTTTCTCCCGCCCTGAATGACCGGGCAGAGCCTTAGCGGCCCCGGGTGGCGGCAGGGCAGGCAGGGTAAGTCCGGCGCTGGCGCGCTGGGTGGCCTTAGAATGTCAATGGAGGCTCGGAGGACTCTGCTCCTTCTCCCGCGTGAATGAATGGCGGGCGCCCTTAACGGCCCAGGTGGTTGGGGGCAAGGTGAGTCTGGCGCTGGGGCTCGGGGGTCCCCAATATCCGGTGTTGCGGGCCAGGCCCCCTTGGGAGGGGCCCCCTCGGGGGCCGATCTCGTGTTATGGTTAGCCCCCAGAAGCACGGCAGAGCCAATTCTCCAACACTGCATTGAGTGGAGGGGGCGGGCCGAGGGTGTGGGAACTGGGGAGCGTGACCGTGTGCCCAAGCCTTTTACTGCAGGGGGCCTTCGAAGGTCGCTGGGGGCTCCTAGGGTCCTGTCCATTCTCCCGCCTTGAATGACTGGAGGAGCCCCTAGCAGCCCGGATGGAGGCGGGGCGGCATGGTGAGTCTGGCGCTGGGGCTCGGGGGTCCCCAATATCCGGGTGTTGCGGCGCCCAGGCCCCTTGGGAGGGGCCCATCAAGGTCTGACCTAGGGTTATGGTTAGCCCCCAGGGAGGCCAGCAGGCCCGAACCGCCAGCTGTGCTGGGAGCGAGGGGAGGGCCGAGGTGAGGGCGCTGGCGAGCAGGGGCGTGGACCCCAGCGTTTTGGCGCGGGTGGCCTTAGAAGGTCAATGGGGGCTCGGAGGACTCTGCTCCTTCTCCCGCCTGAATGAATGGCGGGGCCCCTGGCGGCCCAGGTGGCGGTTGGGGGCAAGGTGAGTCTGGCGCTGGTGCTCCGGGGTCCCCAATCCTCGGCGTTGCGGAGGCAACTCCTTGGGAGGGGCCCCTCGGGGGCCGATCTCGTGTTATGGTTAGCCCCAAAAGCACGGCAGGCCCGATTCCCCCAACTCTGCGTTGAGTGAGGGGCGGGCCGAGGGTGAGAGCGCTGGCGAGCAGAAGCGTGCGTCCAAGCTCTTTGGCACTGGTGGACTTCGAAGGTCGCAGGGGGCTTGGAGGGCTCTGCCAGTTTTCCCACCCTGAAAGAACGGTGGCGCCCCTAGCGGCCCCAGTGGGGGCTGGGGGGGATGGGAGTGTCGGGCGCTGGGGCTCGGGCATCCCCATATCCGGCGTTGCAGCACAAGGCCCCTTGGAAAGGGCCCCTCGGGGCTGACCTACGGTTAGGGTTAGCCCCCAGGAGCCAGCAGGCCCGATCCAAGGGCTGTGCGGCAAGCGGCGGGCTGGGCCGAGGTGAGGGGCTCTGGGGAGCGGGCGCGTGGGCCCAAGCGTTTGGGCACAGGGGGCCTTCGAAGGTCGCCCGGGGCTTGGAGAGCCCTGTCCGTTCTCCCCGCACTGATGAATGGCGGTGCCCCTAGCGACCCGGGTGGTGGCATGGCAGCACGGTGAGTATGGCGCTGGGGCTCGCGGGGTCCCCAATCCCCGGCATTGCAGCGCCAGGCCCCTTGGGAGGGGCCCCCTCGGGGGCCAACCTAAGGTTAAGGTTAGCCCCCAGGAGGCCACCAGGCCCCATCCCCCAGCTGTGCGGCAAGCAGAGGGGAGGGCCGTTGTGAGGGTGCTGGCGAGCGGGAGCGTGGGCCCAAGCGTTTTGGCGCGGGGGGGGCCTTCGAAGGTCGCCAGGGGCTTGGAGGGCCCTGCCCGTTCTCCCGCACTGAATGACTGGCGGCGCCCCTAGTGGCCTGGGTGGTGGCGGGGCGGCAGGGTGAGTCCGGCGCTGGGGCTTTGGGGTCCCCAATCCCTGGCTTTGCCGCGCCATGCCCCTGGGGAGGGGGCCCCTCAGGGGCTGACGTAGGGTTAGGGTTAGCTCACAGGAGGCCAGCAGGCCGGATCCGCCGGATGTGCGGAGAGCAGAAACGGCAGGCCGAGGTGAGGGCACTGGCGAGCGGATGCGTGGGCCCAAGCGTTTTGCCCCGGGGGGCCTTCAAATGTCGCCAGGGACTCGGAGGGTCCTGCCCGTTCTTCCGCCCTGAATGAACGGCAGCGTCCCAAGCGGCCCGGGTGGCGGCGGGGCGGAAAGGTAAGTCCGGCCCTGGGGCTCCGGGGTCCCCAATCCCTGGTGTTGCCGAGCCACACCCCTTGGGAGGGGCCCCTCGGGGGCCGACCTAGGGTTAAGGTTAGCACCCAGAAGACCGGCAGGCCTGATCCACCGGCTGTGCGGTGAGTGGAGGGGCGGGCCAAGGGCAGGGCGCTGAGGAGAGGGAGCATGGGCCCTAGCGTTTTGGCGCAGGGGGACTTCGATGGTCGCCCTAGGCTCAGAAGGCCCTGCCCGTTCTCCCGCCCTGAATGACCGGCGGCGCCCCTACCATCCCGGGTGGCAGTGGGGCGGCACGGTGAGTCCGGCGCTTGGGCTCGGGGGTCCCCAATCCCTGGCGTTGCAGCACTAGGCCCCTTGAAGGGGGCCTTTGGGGTCGACCTAGCGATTGGGTTACCCCCAGGAGGCCGGCAGTCCCGAACCACTGGATGTGCGGCGATCGGAGGGGCCGGCCGAAGTGAGGCGCTGGCAAGCGGGAGCGTGGGCCCAGCGTTTGAGCGCGGGTGGGGCCTTCGAAGGTTGCCGGGGCCTCACAGGGCCCTGCCCGTTCTCCCCGCCCTGAATGACCTGTGTAGCCCCTAGCGGCAGGGGTGGCGGCGGGGCGGCAGGGTGGGTTAGTATGGCACTGGGGCTTGGTGGTCCCCTTCCCCCCGGGGGTGCAGCGCCATTCCCCTTGGGAGGGGCCCCACGGGGGCCGACTTAGGGTTAGGGTTAGCCCCCAGGAGGCCGGCAGGACCGATCCGCCGGCTGTGCGGCGAGCGGAGTGGCGGGCCTGAGGTAGGGCGCTGGCGAATGGGAGCGGTGGGCCCAAGCGTTTTGGCGCGGGGGCTTGTGAAGGTCGCTGGGGGCTCAGAGGGCCCTGCCCGTTTTCCCACCTGAACGACCTGCAGCGCCCCCTAGCGGCCTGGATGACAGCGGGGTGGCTGGGTGAGTTCGGCGCTGGGGCTCGGGGGTCCCCAATCCTCGGCGTTGCGTCGCCCGGCCCCTTGGGAGGGGCCCCTCGGGGGCTGACCTAGTGTTAGGGTTAGCCCCAGGAGGCCGTAGGCCCGATCTGCCACCTGTGCGGCGAGTGGAGGGCGGGCGAGGTAGGGAGCTGGTGAGCGGTCGAGTAGGCCCAAGCGTTTTGGCGCAGGGAGCCTTCGAATGTCACCGTGGGCTCGGACAGCACTCCCTGTCTCTAGCCCCTGAATGACTGGCGGTGCCCCTAGCGTCCCAGGTGAGGGCGGGGCGGCATGGTGAGTCCAGCGCTGGGGCTCAGGGGTCCCCAATCCCCGGCGTTGCCGCGCCAGGCTCCTTAGGAGGGGCCCCTCGGGGGCCGACCTAGGATTAGGGTTAGCCCCCAGGAGGCCCCCAAGCCTGATCCCGCCGGCTGTGCTGTGAGCGGAGGGGTGGGCGGAGGTGAGGGTGCTGGCGAGCGGGAGAGAGGGCCCTAGCGTTTTGGCGCAGGGGGCCTCGAACGTCGCCGGGGGCTCGGACGGCCCTGTCCTTTTCCCCGCCCTGAATGACCGGCAGCGCCCCTACCATCCCGGGTGGCAGTGGGGCGGCACGGTGAGTCCGGCGCTTGGGCTCAGGGGTCCCCAATCCCCAGCGTTGCGGCGCCAGGCCCCTTGGGAGGGCACCCTTCGGGGGCCGATCTAGCGTTAGGATTGCCCCCAGGAGGCCGGCAAGCCCGATCTGCTGGATATGTGGTGAGCGGAGGGGCGGCTGAGGTGAGGGCGCTGGCAAGCGGGAGCGTGGGCCCAAACATTTTGGCGCGGGGGGCCTTCGAAAGTCCCTGGGGGCTTGGAGGGGCCCGCACTTTCTCCCATACTGAAAGACCAGCGGCGCCCCCCCAGCGGCCTGGGTGGAGGTGGGGCGGCAGGGTGAGTCTGGCGCTGGGGCTCGGGGGTCCCCAATCCCCGGCGTTGTGGCGCCAGGAGCGTTGGGCATGGCCCCTTGGGGGCCTACCTAGGGTTAGCTTAGCCCCTAGGAGGCCGGCAGACCCTGTCCGCGCGCTGTGTGGCGAGTGGAGGGACAGCCCGAGATGAGGGCGCTGGCGAGTGGGATCATGGACCCCGGCGTTTTGGCGCGGGTGGCCTTCGAAGGTCAACGGGGTCTCGGAGGACTCTGCTCGTTCTCCCACCCTGAATGAACAGTGGCGCCCTTGGCCCCCCAGGTGGCAGCGGGGGGGCAGGGTGAGTCTGGCGCTGGGGCTCCGGCGTCCCCAATCCCTGGCTCTGTGGCAGTAGGCCCCTCAGGAGGGGACCCTCGTGTGTCGACCTCGGGTTGCAGTTAGCTCACAGAAGGCCGGCAGGCCCAATTCCCCGGCTGTGCGTTGAGTGGAGGGGTGGGCCGAGGTTAGAGTGCTGGCGAGTGGGAGAGTGGGTCCAAGCTCTTTGGCACTGGTGGCCTTTGAAAGTCACCGGGGGCTCGGAGGGCTCTGCCCATTCTCTCGCCCTGAATGAACAGTGGCGCCCCTAGCAGCCCCAGTAGCGGCAGGGGGTGGGGGGATGGGTGAGTCCAGCGCTGGGGCTCCGTGTCCCCAGTGCCCGTCGTTGTGGTGCCAGGCCCCTTGGGAGGGGCCCTCAGGGCAGACCTAGAGTTAGGGTTAGCCCCCAGGATGCCCACAGGCCCGATGCACCAGCTCTGCGGCGAGTGGAGGGGAGGGCCGGGGTGAGGGTGCTGGTAAGCGGGAGCGTGGGTTTAAGCGCTTTCGCACTGGTGGCCTTCAAATGTCGCCAGGGGCCCCATGGGGGTCGAACTAGGGTTATGGTTAGCCCCCAGGATGCCAGCAGGCCCGAAACGCTGTATGTGCGGTGAGTGGAGGGGTGGGACGGGTTGAGTGCGCGGGCGAGCAGGAGCCTGGGTCCAAGCGCTTTCCCGCTGGTGGCCTTCGAAGGTCGCCGGGGGCTCGGAGGGCCCTGCCAGTTCTCCCGCCCTGAATGACCGGCGGCACCCCTAGTGGCCCAGTTCCTGGCGGGGGAGCATGGGGCGTCGGACGCTGGGTCTCGGGGGTCCCCAATCCCCGGCGTTGCGGCGCCAGGTCCCTTGGGAGGGGCCCCTCGGGGGCCGACCTTGGGTTAAGTTTAGCCCCAAGGAGGCCGGGAGGCCCAATCCACCGGCTCTGCAGCGAGCGGAGGGGTGGGCTGAGGTGAGGGCGCTGGCGAACGGCAGCGTGGGCTGAGGCATTTTTGCGCGAAGGACTCGAAGATGGCCGTGGACTCGGAGGGCCGTGCCCTTTCTCCCGCCCTGAATGACCGGCAGAGCCCTTAGCGGCCCCGGGTGGCGGCAGGGCAGCAGGGTAAGTCCGGCGCTGGCGCTGGGTGGCCTTAGAATGTCAATGGAGGCTCGGAGGACTCTGCTCCTTCTCCCGCGTGAATGAATGGCGGCGCCCTTAACGGCCCAGGTGGTTGGGGGCAAGGTGAGTCTGGCGCTGGGGCTCGGGGGTCCCCAATATCCGGTGTTGCGGTGCCAGGCCACTTGGGAGGGGCCCCTCGGGGGCCGATCTCGTGTTATGGTTAGCCCCCAGAAGCACGGCAGAGCCAATTCTCCAACACTGCATTGAGTGGAGGGGCGGGCCGAGGTGTGGGAACTGGGGAGCGTGACCGTGTGCCCAAGCCTTTTATTGCAGGGGGCCTTCGAAGGTCGCTGGGGGCTCCTAGGGTCCTGTCCATTCTCCCGCCTTGAATGACTGGAGGAGCCCCTAGCAGCCCGGATGGAGGCGGGGCGGCATGGTGAGTCTGGCGCTGGGGCTCGGGGGTCCCCAATATCCGGTGTTGCGGCGCCAGGCCCCTTGGGAGGGGCCCCTCGGGGGCCGATCTCGTGTTATGGTTAGCCCCCAGAAGCACGGCAGAGCCAATTCTCCAACACTGCATTGAGTGGAGGGGCGGGCCGAGGTGTGGGAACTGGGGAGCGTGACCGTGTGCCCAAGCCTTTTACTGCAGGGGGCCTTCGAAGGTCGCTGGGGGCTCCTAGGGTCCTGTCCATTCTCCCGCCTTGAATGACTGGAGGAGCCCCTAGCAGCCCGGATGGAGGCGGGGCGGCATGGTGAGTCTGGCGCTGGGGCTCGGGGGTCCCCAATATCCGGTGTTGCGGCGCCAGGCCCCTTGGGAGGGGCCCATCAAGGTCTGACCTAGGGTTATGGTTAGCCCCCAGGAGGCCAGCAGGCCCGAACCGCCAGCTGTGCTGGGAGCGAGGGGAGGGCCGAGGTGAGGGCGCTGGCGAGCAGGAGCGTGGACCCCAGCGTTTTGGCGCGGGTGGCCTTAGAAGGTCAATGGGGGCTCGGAGGACTCTGCTCCTTCTCCCGCCTGAATGAATGGCGGGGCCCCTGGCGGCCCAGGTGGCGGTTGGGGGCAAGGTGAGTCTGGCGCTGGTGCTCCGGGGTCCCCAATCCTCGGCGTTGCGGAGGCAACTCCTTGGGAGGGGCCCCTCGGGGGCCGATCTCGTGTTATGGTTAGCCCCCAAAAGCACGGCAGGCCCGATTCCCCAACTCTGCGTTGAGTGGAGGGGCGGGCCGAGGTGAGAGCGCTGGCGAGCAGAAGCGTGCGTCCAAGCTCTTTGGCACTGGTGGACTTCGAAGGTCGCAGGGGGCTTGGAGGGCTCTGCCAGTTTTCCCACCCTGAAAGAACGGTGGCGCCCCTAGCGGCCCCAGTGGGGGCTGGGGGGGATGGGAGTGTCGGGCGCTGGGGCTCGGGCATCCCCATATCCGGCGTTGCAGCACAAGGCCCCTTGGAAAGGGCCCCTCGGGGCTGACCTACGGTTAGGGTTAGCCCCCAGGAGGCCAGCAGGCCCGATCCAAGGGCTGTGCGGCAAGCGGCGGGCTGGGCCGAGGTGAGGGCTCTGGGGAGCGGGCGCGTGGGCCCAAGCGTTTGGGCACAGGGGGCCTTCGAAGGTCGCCCGGGGCTTGGAGAGCCCTGTCCGTTCTCCCGCACTGAATGAATGGCGGTGCCCCTAGCGACCCGGGTGGTGGCATGGCAGCACGGTGAGTATGGCGCTGGGGCTCGCGGGTCCCCAATCCCCGGCATTGCAGCGCCAGGCCCCTTGGGAGGGGCCCCTCGGGGGCCAACCTAAGGTTAAGGTTAGCCCCCAGGAGGCCACCAGGCCCCATCCCCCAGCTGTGCGGCAAGCAGAGGGGAGGGCCGTTGTGAGGGTGCTGGCGAGCGGGAGCGTGGGCCCAAGCGTTTTGGCGCGGGGGGGGCCTTCGAAGGTCGCCAGGGGCTTGGAGGGCCCTGCCCGTTCTCCCGCACTGAATGACTGGCGGCGCCCCTAGTGGCCTGGGTGGTGGCGGGGCGGCAGGGTGAGTCCGGCGCTGGGGCTTTGGGGTCCCCAATCCCTGGCTTTGCCGCGCCATGCCCCTGGGGAGGGGCCCCTCAGGGGCTGACGTAGGGTTAGGGTTAGCTCACAGGAGGCCAGCAGGCCGGATCCGCCGGATGTGCGGAGAGCAGAACGGCAGGCCGAGGTGAGGGCACTGGCGAGCGGATGCGTGGGCCCAAGCGTTTTGCCCCGGGGGGCCTTCAAATGTCGCCAGGGACTCGGAGGGTCCTGCCCGTTCTTCCGCCCTGAATGAACGGCAGCGTCCCAAGCGGCCCGGGTGGCGGCGGGGCGGAAAGGTAAGTCCGGCCCTGGGGCTCCGGGGTCCCCAATCCCTGGTGTTGCCGAGCCACACCCCTTGGGAGGGGCCCCTCGGGGGCCGACCTAGGGTTAAGGTTAGCACCCAGAAGACCGGCAGGCCTGATCCACCGGCTGTGCGGTGAGTGGAGGGGCGGGCCAAGGGCAGGGCGCTGAGGAGAGGGAGCATGGGCCCTAGCGTTTTGGCGCAGGGGGACTTCGATGGTCGCCCTAGGCTCAGAAGGCCCTGCCCGTTCTCCCGCCCTGAATGACCGGCGGCGCCCCTACCATCCCGGGTGGCAGTGGGGCGGCACGGTGAGTCCGGCGCTTGGGCTCGGGGGTCCCCAATCCCTGGCGTTGCAGCACTAGGCCCCTTGGAAGGGGGCCTTTGGGGTCGACCTAGCGATTGGGTTACCCCCAGGAGGCCGGCAGTCCCGAACCACTGGATGTGCGGCGATCGGAGGGGCCGGCCGAAGTGAGGGCGCTGGCAAGCGGGAGCGTGGGCCCAGCGTTTGAGCGCGGGTGGGGCCTTCGAAGGTTGCCGGGGCCTCACAGGGCCCTGCCCGTTCTCCCGCCCTGAATGACCTGTGTAGCCCCTAGCGGCAGGGTGGCGGCGGGGCGGCAGGGTGGGTGAGTATGGCACTGGGGCTTGGTGGTCCCCTTCCCCGGGGGTGCAGCGCCATTCCCCTTGGGAGGGGCCCCACGGGGGCCGACTTAGGGTTAGGGTTAGCCCCCAGGAGGCCGGCAGGACCGATCCGCCGGCTGTGCGGCGAGCGGAGTGGCGGGCTGAGGTAGGGCGCTGGCGAATGGGAGCGGTGGGCCCAAGCGTTTTGGCGCGGGGGCTTGTGAAGGTCGCTGGGGGCTCAGAGGGCCCTGCCCGTTTTCCCACCCTGAACGACCTGCAGCGCCCCTAGCGGCCTGGATGACAGCGGGGTGGCTGGGTGAGTTCGGCGCTGGGGCTCGGGGGTCCCCAATCCTCGGCGTTGCGTCGCCCGGCCCCTTGGGAGGGGCCCCTCGGGGGCTGACCTAGTGTTAGGGTTAGCCCCAGGAGGCCGGTAGGCCCGATCTGCCACCTGTGCGGCGAGTGGAGGGCGGGCGAGGTAGGGAGCTGGTGAGCGGTCGAGTAGGCCCAAGCGTTTTGGCGCAGGGGGCCTTCGAATGTCACCGTGGGCTCGGACAGCACTCCCTGTCTCTAGCCCTGAATGACTGGCGGTGCCCCTAGCGTCCCAGGTGAGGGCGGGGCGGCATGGTGAGTCCAGCGCTGGGGCTCAGGGGTCCCCAATCCCCGGCGCTGCCGCGCCAGGCTCCTTAGGAGGGGCCCCTCGGGGGCCGACCTAGGATTAGGGTTAGCCCCCAGGAGGCCCCCAAGCCTGATCCGCCGGCTGTGCTGTGAGCGGAGGGGTGGGCCGAGGTGAGGGTGCTGGCGAGCGGGAGAGAGGGCCCTAGCGTTTTGGCGCAGGGGGCCTTCGAACGTCGCCGGGGGCTCGGACGGCCCTGTCCTTTTCCCGCCCTGAATGACCGGCAGCGCCCCTACCATCCCGGGTGGCAGTGGGGCGGCACGGTGAGTCCGGCGCTTGGGCTCAGGGGTCCCCAATCCCCAGCGTTGCGGCGCCAGGCCCCTTGGGAGGCACCCTTCGGGGGCCGATCTAGCGTTAGGATTGCCCCCAGGAGGCCGGCAAACCCGATCTGCTGGATATGTGGTGAGCGGAGGGGCGGCTGAGGTGAGGGCGCTGGCAAGCGGGAGCGTGGGCCCAAACATTTTGGCGCGGGGGGCCTTCGAAAGTCCCTGGGGGCTTGGAGGGGCCCGCACTTTCTCCCATACTGAAAGACCAGCGGCGCCCCCCAGCGGCCTGGGTGGAGGTGGGGCGGCAGGGTGAGTCTGGCGCTGGGGCTCGGGGGTCCCCAATCCCCGGCGTTGTGGCGCCAGGAGCGTTGGGCATGGCCCCTTGGGGGCCTACCTAGGGTTAGGCTTAGCCCCTAGGAGGCCGGCAGACCCTGTCCGCCGGCTGTGTGGCGAGTGGAGGGACAGCCCGAGATGAGGGCGCTGGCGAGTGGGAGCATGGACCCCGGCGTTTTGGCGCGGGTGGCCTTCGAAGGTCAACGGGGTCTCGGAGGACTCTGCTCGTTCTCCCACCCTGAATGAACAGTGGCGCCCTTGGCCCCCCAGGTGGCAGCGGGGGGGCAGGGTGAGTCTGGCGCTGGGGCTCCGGCGTCCCCAATCCCTGGCTCTGTGGCAGTAGGCCCCTCAGGAGGGGACCCTCGTGTGTCGACCTCGGGTTGCAGTTAGCTCACAGAAGGCCGGCAGGCCCAATTCCCCGGCTGTGCGTTGAGTGGAGGGGTGGGCCGAGGTTAGAGTGCTGGCGAGTGGGAGAGTGGGTCCAAGCTCTTTGGCACTGGTGGCCTTTGAAAGTCACCGGGGGCTCGGAGGGCTCTGCCCATTCTCTCGCCCTGAATGAACAGTGGCGCCCCTAGCAGCCCCAGTAGCGGCAGGGGGTGGGGGGATGGGTGAGTCCAGCGCTGGGGCTCCGTGTCCCCAGTGCCCGTCGTTGTGGTGCCAGGCCCCTTGGGAGGGGCCCTCAGGGCAGACCTAGAGTTAGGGTTAGCCCCCAGGATGCCCACAGGCCCGATGCACCAGCTCTGCGGCGAGTGGAGGGGAGGGCCGGGGTGAGGGTGCTGGTAAGCGGGAGCGTGGGTTTAAGCGCTTTCGCACTGGTGGCCTTCAAATGTCGCCAGGGGCCCCATGGGGGTCGAACTAGGGTTATGGTTAGCCCCCAGGATGCCAGCAGGCCCGAAACGCTGTATGTGCGGTGAGTGGAGGGGTGGGACGGGTTGAGTGCGCGGGCGAGCAGGAGCCTGGGTCCAAGCGCTTTCCCGCTGGTGGCCTTCGAAGGTCGCCGGGGGCTTGGAGGGCCCTGCCAGTTCTCCCGCCCTGAATGACCGGCGGCACCCCTAGTGGCCCAGTTCCTGGCGGGGGAGCATGGGGCGTCGGACGCTGGGTCTCGGGGGTCCCCAATCCCCGGCGTTGCGGCGCCAGGTCCCTTGGGAGGGGCCCCTCGGGGGCCGACCTTGGGTTAAGTTTAGCCCCAAGGAGGCCGGGAGGCCCAATCCACCGGCTCTGCGGCGAGCGGAGGGGTGGGCTGAGGTGAGGGCGCTGGCGAACGGCAGCGTGGGCTGAGGCATTTTTGCGCGAAGGACTCGAAGATGGCCGTGGACTCGGAGGGCCGTGCCCTTTCTCCCGCCCTGAATGACCGGCAGAGCCCTTAGCGGCCCCGGGTGGCGGCAGGGCAGCAGGGTAAGTCCGGCGCTGGCGCTGGGTGGCCTTAGAATGTCAATGGAGGCTCGGAGGACTCTGCTCCTTCTCCCGCGTGAATGAATGGCGGCGCCCTTAACGGCCCAGGTGGTTGGGGGCAAGGTGAGTCTGGCGCTGGGGCTCGGGGGTCCCCAATATCCGGTGTTGCGGCGCCAGGCCCCTTGGGAGGGGCCCCTCGGGGGCCGATCTCGTGTTATGGTTAGCCCCCAGAAGCACGGCAGAGCCAATTCTCCAACACTGCATTGAGTGGAGGGGCGGGCCGAGGTGTGGGAACTGGGGAGCGTGACCGTGTGCCCAAGCCTTTTATTGCAGGGGGCCTTCGAAGGTCGCTGGGGGCTCCTAGGGTCCTGTCCATTCTCCCGCCTTGAATGACTGGAGGAGCCCCTAGCAGCCGGGATGGAGGCGGGGCGGCATGGTGAGTCTGGCGCTGGGGCTCGGGGGTCCCCAATATCCGGTGTTGCGGCGCCAGGCCCCTTGGGAGGGGCCCCTCGGGGGCCGATCTCGTGTTATGGTTAGCCCCCAGAAGCACGGCAGAGCCAATTCTCCAACACTGCATTGAGTGGAGGGGCGGGCCGAGGTGTGGGAACTGGGGAGCGTGACCGTGTGCCCAAGCCTTTTACTGCAGGGGGCCTTCGAAGGTCGCTGGGGGCTCCTAGGGTCCTGTCCATTCTCCCGCCTTGAATGACTGGAGGAGCCCCTAGCAGCCCGGATGGAGGCGGGGCGGCATGGTGAGTCTGGCGCTGGGGCTCGGGGGTCCCCAATATCCGGTGTTGCGGCGCCAGGCCCCTTGGGAGGGGCCCATCAAGGTCTGACCTAGGGTTATGGTTAGCCCCCAGGAGGCCAGCAGGCCCGAACCGCCAGCTGTGCTGGGAGCGAGGGGAGGGCCGAGGTGAGGGCGCTGGCGAGCAGGAGCGTGGACCCCAGCGTTTTGGCGCGGGTGGCCTTAGAAGGTCAATGGGGGCTCGGAGGACTCTGCTCCTTCTCCCGCCTGAATGAATGGCGGGGCCCCTGGCGGCCCAGGTGGCGGTTGGGGGCAAGGTGAGTCTGGCGCTGGTGCTCCGGGGTCCCCAATCCTCGGCGTTGCGGAGGCAACTCCTTGGGAGGGGCCCCTCGGGGGCCGATCTCGTGTTATGGTTAGCCCCCAAAAGCACGGCAGGCCCGATTCCCCAACTCTGCGTTGAGTGGAGGGGCGGGCCGAGGTGAGAGCGCTGGCGAGCAGAAGCGTGCGTCCAAGCTCTTTGGCACTGGTGGACTTCGAAGGTCGCAGGGGGCTTGGAGGGCTCTGCCAGTTTTCCCACCCTGAAAGAACGGTGGCGCCCCTAGCGGCCCCAGTGGGGGCTGGGGGGGATGGGAGTGTCGGGCGCTGGGGCTCGGGCATCCCCATATCCGGCGTTGCAGCACAAGGCCCCTTGGAAAGGGCCCCTCGGGGCTGACCTACGGTTAGGGTTAGCCCCCAGGAGGCCAGCAGGCCCGATCCAAGGGCTGTGCGGCAAGCGGCGGGCTGGGCCGAGGTGAGGGCTCTGGGGAGCGGGCGCGTGGGCCCAAGCGTTTGGGCACAGGGGGCCTTCGAAGGTCGCCCGGGGCTTGGAGAGCCCTGTCCGTTCTCCCGCACTGAATGAATGGCGGTGCCCCTAGCGACCCGGGTGGTGGCATGGCAGCACGGTGAGTATGGCGCTGGGGCTCGCGGGTCCCCAATCCCCGGCATTGCAGCGCCAGGCCCCTTGGGAGGGGCCCCTCGGGGGCCAACCTAAGGTTAAGGTTAGCCCCCAGGAGGCCACCAGGCCCCATCCCCCAGCTGTGCGGCAAGCAGAGGGGAGGGCCGTTGTGAGGGTGCTGGCGAGCGGGAGCGTGGGCCCAAGCGTTTTGGCGCGGGGGGGGCCTTCGAAGGTCGCCAGGGGCTTGGAGGGCCCTGCCCGTTCTCCCGCACTGAATGACTGGCGGCGCCCCTAGTGGCCTGGGTGGTGGCGGGGCGGCAGGGTGAGTCCGGCGCTGGGGCTTTGGGGTCCCCAATCCCTGGCTTTGCCGCGCCATGCCCCTGGGGAGGGGCCCCTCAGGGGCTGACGTAGGGTTAGGGTTAGCTCACAGGAGGCCAGCAGGCCGGATCCGCCGGATGTGCGGAGAGCAGAACGGCAGGCCGAGGTGAGGGCACTGGCGAGCGGATGCGTGGGCCCAAGCGTTTTGCCCCGGGGGGCCTTCAAATGTCGCCAGGGACTCGGAGGGTCCTGCCCGTTCTTCCGCCCTGAATGAACGGCAGCGTCCCAAGCGGCCCGGGTGGCGGCGGGGCGGAAAGGTAAGTCCGGCCCTGGGGCTCCGGGGTCCCCAATCCCTGGTGTTGCCGAGCCACACCCCTTGGGAGGGGCCCCTCGGGGGCCGACCTAGGGTTAAGGTTAGCACCCAGAAGACCGGCAGGCCTGATCCACCGGCTGTGCGGTGAGTGGAGGGGCGGGCCAAGGGCAGGGCGCTGAGGAGAGGGAGCATGGGCCCTAGCGTTTTGGCGCAGGGGGACTTCGATGGTCGCCCTAGGCTCAGAAGGCCCTGCCCGTTCTCCCGCCCTGAATGACCGGCGGCGCCCCTACCATCCCGGGTGGCAGTGGGGCGGCACGGTGAGTCCGGCGCTTGGGCTCGGGGGTCCCCAATCCCTGGCGTTGCAGCACTAGGCCCCTTGGAAGGGGGCCTTTGGGGTCGACCTAGCGATTGGGTTACCCCCAGGAGGCCGGCAGTCCCGAACCACTGGATGTGCGGCGATCGGAGGGGCCGGCCGAAGTGAGGGCGCTGGCAAGCGGGAGCGTGGGCCCAGCGTTTGAGCGCGGGTGGGGCCTTCGAAGGTTGCCGGGGCCTCACAGGGCCCTGCCCGTTCTCCCGCCCTGAATGACCTGTGTAGCCCCTAGCGGCAGGGTGGCGGCGGGGCGGCAGGGTGGGTGAGTATGGCACTGGGGCTTGGTGGTCCCCTTCCCCGGGGGTGCAGCGCCATTCCCCTTGGGAGGGGCCCCACGGGGGCCGACTTAGGGTTAGGGTTAGCCCCCAGGAGGCCGGCAGGACCGATCCGCCGGCTGTGCGGCGAGCGGAGTGGCGGGCTGAGGTAGGGCGCTGGCGAATGGGAGCGGTGGGCCCAAGCGTTTTGGCGCGGGGGCTTGTGAAGGTCGCTGGGGGCTCAGAGGGCCCTGCCCGTTTTCCCACCCTGAACGACCTGCAGTGCCCCTAGCGGCCTGGATGACAGCGGGGTGGCTGGGTGAGTTCGGCGCTGGGGCTCGGGGGTCCCCAATCCTCGGCGTTGCGTCGCCCGGCCCCTTGGGAGGGGCCCCTCGGGGGCTGACCTAGTGTTAGGGTTAGCCCCAGGAGGCCGGTAGGCCCGATCTGCCACCTGTGCGGCGAGTGGAGGGCGGGCGAGGTAGGGAGCTGGTGAGCGGTCGAGTAGGCCCAAGCGTTTTGGCGCAGGGGGCCTTCGAATGTCACCGTGGGCTCGGACAGCACTCCCTGTCTCTAGCCCTGAATGACTGGCGGTGCCCCTAGCGTCCCAGGTGAGGGCGGGGCGGCATGGTGAGTCCAGCGCTGGGGCTCAGGGGTCCCCAATCCCCGGCGCTGCCGCGCCAGGCTCCTTAGGAGGGGCCCCTCGGGGGCCGACCTAGGATTAGGGTTAGCCCCCAGGAGGCCCCCAAGCCTGATCCGCCGGCTGTGCTGTGAGCGGAGGGGTGGGCCGAGGTGAGGGTGCTGGCGAGCGGGAGAGAGGGCCCTAGCGTTTTGGCGCAGGGGGCCTTCGAACGTCGCCGGGGGCTCGGACGGCCCTGTCCTTTTCCCGCCCTGAATGACCGGCAGCGCCCCTACCATCCCGGGCGGCAGTGGGGCGGCACGGTGAGTCCGGCGCTTGGGCTCAGGGGTCCCCAATCCCCAGCGTTGCGGCGCCAGGCCCCTTGGGAGGCACCCTTCGGGGGCCGATCTAGCGTTAGGATTGCCCCCAGGAGGCCGGCAAGCCCGATCTGCTGGATATGTGGTGAGCGGAGGGGCGGCTGAGGTGAGGGCGCTGGCAAGCGGGAGCGTGGGCCCAAACATTTTGGCGCGGGGGGCCTTCGAAAGTCCCTGGGGGCTTGGAGGGGCCCGCACTTTCTCCCATACTGAAAGACCAGCGGCGCCCCCCAGCGGCCTGGGTGGAGGTGGGGCGGCAGGGTGAGTCTGGCGCTGGGGCTCGGGGGTCCCCAATCCCCGGCGTTGTGGCGCCAGGAGCGTTGGGCATGGCCCCTTGGGGGCCTACCTAGGGTTAGGCTTAGCCCCTAGGAGGCCGGCAGACCCTGTCCGCCGGCTGTGTGGCGAGTGGAGGGACAGCCCGAGATGAGGGCGCTGGCGAGTGGGAGCATGGACCCCGGCGTTTTGGCGCGGGTGGCCTTCGAAGGTCAACGGGGTCTCGGAGGACTCTGCTCGTTCTCCCACCCTGAATGAACAGTGGCGCCCTTGGCCCCCCAGGTGGCAGCGGGGGGGCAGGGTGAGTCTGGCGCTGGGGCTCCGGCGTCCCCAATCCCTGGCTCTGTGGCAGTAGGCCCCTCAGGAGGGGACCCTCGTGTGTCGACCTCGGGTTGCAGTTAGCTCACAGAAGGCCGGCAGGCCCAATTCCCCGGCTGTGCGTTGAGTGGAGGGGTGGGCCGAGGTTAGAGTGCTGGCGAGTGGGAGAGTGGGTCCAAGCTCTTTGGCACTGGTGGCCTTTGAAAGTCACCGGGGGCTCGGAGGGCTCTGCCCATTCTCTCGCCCTGAATGAACAGTGGCGCCCCTAGCAGCCCCAGTAGCGGCAGGGGGTGGGGGGATGGGTGAGTCCAGCGCTGGGGCTCCGTGTCCCCAGTGCCCGTCGTTGTGGTGCCAGGCCCCTTGGGAGGGGCCCTCAGGGCAGACCTAGAGTTAGGGTTAGCCCCCAGGATGCCCACAGGCCCGATGCACCAGCTCTGCGGCGAGTGGAGGGGAGGGCCGGGGTGAGGGTGCTGGTAAGCGGGAGCGTGGGTTTAAGCGCTTTCGCACTGGTGGCCTTCAAATGTCGCCAGGGGCCCCATGGGGGTCGAACTAGGGTTATGGTTAGCCCCCAGGATGCCAGCAGGCCCGAAACGCTGTATGTGCGGTGAGTGGAGGGGTGGGACGGGTTGAGTGCGCGGGCGAGCAGGAGCCTGGGTCCAAGCGCTTTCCCGCTGGTGGCCTTCGAAGGTCGCCGGGGGCTCGGAGGGCCCTGCCAGTTCTCCCGCCCTGAATGACCGGCGGCACCCCTAGTGGCCCAGTTCCTGGCGGGGGAGCATGGGGCGTCGGACGCTGGGTCTCGGGGGTCCCCAATCCCCGGCGTTGCGGCGCCAGGTCCCTTGGGAGGGGCCCCTCGGGGGCCGACCTTGGGTTAAGTTTAGCCCCAAGGAGGCCGGGAGGCCCAATCCACCGGCTCTGCAGCGAGCGGAGGGGTGGGCTGAGGTGAGGGCGCTGGCGAACGGCAGCGTGGGCTGAGGCATTTTTGCGCGAAGGACTCGAAGATGGCCGTGGACTCGGAGGGCCGTGCCCTTTCTCCCGCCCTGAATGACCGGCAGAGCCCTTAGCGGCCCCGGGTGGCGGCAGGGCAGCAGGGTAAGTCCGGCGCTGGCGCTGGGTGGCCTTAGAATGTCAATGGAGGCTCGGAGGACTCTGCTCCTTCTCCCGCGTGAATGAATGGCGGCGCCCTTAACGGCCCAGGTGGTTGGGGGCAAGGTGAGTCTGGCGCTGGGGCTCGGGGGTCCCCAATATCCGGTGTTGCGGCGCCAGGCCCCTTGGGAGGGGCCCCTCGGGGGCCGATCTCGTGTTATGGTTAGCCCCCAGAAGCACGGCAGAGCCAATTCTCCAACACTGCATTGAGTGGAGGGGCGGGCCGAGGTGTGGGAACTGGGGAGCGTGACCGTGTGCCCAAGCCTTTTACTGCAGGGGGCCTTCGAAGGTCGCTGGGGGCTCCTAGGGTCCTGTCCATTCTCCCGCCTTGAATGACTGGAGGAGCCCCTAGCAGCCCGGATGGAGGCGGGGCGGCATGG
The DNA here is from genome assembly GCF_024610735.1 of Ursus americanus. Classification (NCBI taxonomy): domain Eukaryota; kingdom Metazoa; phylum Chordata; class Mammalia; order Carnivora; family Ursidae; genus Ursus; species Ursus americanus. The sequence goes on along the minus strand of NW_028273759.1, from coordinate 106,879 downwards.
TGAGTCTGGCGCTGGGGCTCGGGGGTCCCCAATATCCGGTGTTGCGGCGCCAGGCCCCTTGGGAGGGGCCCATCAAGGTCTGACCTAGGGTTATGGTTAGCCCCCAGGAGGCCAGCAGGCCCGAACCGCCAGCTGTGCTGGGAGCGAGGGGAGGGCCGAGGTGAGGGCGCTGGCGAGCAGGAGCGTGGACCCCAGCGTTTTGGCGCGGGTGGCCTTAGAAGGTCAATGGGGGCTCGGAGGACTCTGCTCCTTCTCCCGCCTGAATGAATGGCGGGGCCCCTGGCGGCCCAGGTGGCGGTTGGGGGCAAGGTGAGTCTGGCGCTGGTGCTCCGGGGTCCCCAATCCTCGGCGTTGCGGAGGCAACTCCTTGGGAGGGGCCCCTCGGGGGCCGATCTCGTGTTATGGTTAGCCCCCAAAAGCACGGCAGGCCCGATTCCCCAACTCTGCGTTGAGTGGAGGGGCGGGCCGAGGTGAGAGCGCTGGCGAGCAGAAGCGTGCGTCCAAGCTCTTTGGCACTGGTGGACTTCGAAGGTCGCAGGGGGCTTGGAGGGCTCTGCCAGTTTTCCCACCCTGAAAGAACGGTGGCGCCCCTAGCGGCCCCAGTGGGGGCTGGGGGGGATGGGAGTGTCGGGCGCTGGGGCTCGGGCATCCCCATATCCGGCGTTGCAGCACAAGGCCCCTTGGAAAGGGCCCCTCGGGGCTGACCTACGGTTAGGGTTAGCCCCCAGGAGGCCAGCAGGCCCGATCCAAGGGCTGTGCGGCAAGCGGCGGGCTGGGCCGAGGTGAGGGCTCTGGGGAGCGGGCGCGTGGGCCCAAGCGTTTGGGCACAGGGGGCCTTCGAAGGTCGCCCGGGGCTTGGAGAGCCCTGTCCGTTCTCCCGCACTGAATGAATGGCGGTGCCCCTAGCGACCCGGGTGGTGGCATGGCAGCACGGTGAGTATGGCGCTGGGGCTCGCGGGTCCCCAATCCCCGGCATTGCAGCGCCAGGCCCCTTGGGAGGGGCCCCTCGGGGGCCAACCTAAGGTTAAGGTTAGCCCCCAGGAGGCCACCAGGCCCCATCCCCCAGCTGTGCGGCAAGCAGAGGGGAGGGCCGTTGTGAGGGTGCTGGCGAGCGGGAGCGTGGGCCCAAGCGTTTTGGCGCGGGGGGGGCCTTCGAAGGTCGCCAGGGGCTTGGAGGGCCCTGCCCGTTCTCCCGCACTGAATGACTGGCGGCGCCCCTAGTGGCCTGGGTGGTGGCGGGGCGGCAGGGTGAGTCCGGCGCTGGGGCTTTGGGGTCCCCAATCCCTGGCTTTGCCGCGCCATGCCCCTGGGGAGGGGCCCCTCAGGGGCTGACGTAGGGTTAGGGTTAGCTCACAGGAGGCCAGCAGGCCGGATCCGCCGGATGTGCGGAGAGCAGAACGGCAGGCCGAGGTGAGGGCACTGGCGAGCGGATGCGTGGGCCCAAGCGTTTTGCCCCGGGGGGCCTTCAAATGTCGCCAGGGACTCGGAGGGTCCTGCCCGTTCTTCCGCCCTGAATGAACGGCAGCGTCCCAAGCGGCCCGGGTGGCGGCGGGGCGGAAAGGTAAGTCCGGCCCTGGGGCTCCGGGGTCCCCAATCCCTGGTGTTGCCGAGCCACACCCCTTGGGAGGGGCCCCTCGGGGGCCGACCTAGGGTTAAGGTTAGCACCCAGAAGACCGGCAGGCCTGATCCACCGGCTGTGCGGTGAGTGGAGGGGCGGGCCAAGGGCAGGGCGCTGAGGAGAGGGAGCATGGGCCCTAGCGTTTTGGCGCAGGGGGACTTCGATGGTCGCCCTAGGCTCAGAAGGCCCTGCCCGTTCTCCCGCCCTGAATGACCGGCGGCGCCCCTACCATCCCGGGTGGCAGTGGGGCGGCACGGTGAGTCCGGCGCTTGGGCTCGGGGGTCCCCAATCCCTGGCGTTGCAGCACTAGGCCCCTTGGAAGGGGGCCTTTGGGGTCGACCTAGCGATTGGGTTACCCCCAGGAGGCCGGCAGTCCCGAACCACTGGATGTGCGGCGATCGGAGGGGCCGGCCGAAGTGAGGGCGCTGGCAAGCGGGAGCGTGGGCCCAGCGTTTGAGCGCGGGTGGGGCCTTCGAAGGTTGCCGGGGCCTCACAGGGCCCTGCCCGTTCTCCCGCCCTGAATGACCTGTGTAGCCCCTAGCGGCAGGGTGGCGGCGGGGCGGCAGGGTGGGTGAGTATGGCACTGGGGCTTGGTGGTCCCCTTCCCCGGGGGTGCAGCGCCATTCCCCTTGGGAGGGGCCCCACGGGGGCCGACTTAGGGTTAGGGTTAGCCCCCAGGAGGCCGGCAGGACCGATCCGCCGGCTGTGCGGCGAGCGGAGTGGCGGGCTGAGGTAGGGCGCTGGCGAATGGGAGCGGTGGGCCCAAGCGTTTTGGCGCGGGGGCTTGTGAAGGTCGCTGGGGGCTCAGAGGGCCCTGCCCGTTTTCCCACCCTGAACGACCTGCAGTGCCCCTAGCGGCCTGGATGACAGCGGGGTGGCTGGGTGAGTTCGGCGCTGGGGCTCGGGGGTCCCCAATCCTCGGCGTTGCGTCGCCCGGCCCCTTGGGAGGGGCCCCTCGGGGGCTGACCTAGTGTTAGGGTTAGCCCCAGGAGGCCGGTAGGCCCGATCTGCCACCTGTGCGGCGAGTGGAGGGCGGGCGAGGTAGGGAGCTGGTGAGCGGTCGAGTAGGCCCAAGCGTTTTGGCGCAGGGGGCCTTCGAATGTCACCGTGGGCTCGGACAGCACTCCCTGTCTCTAGCCCTGAATGACTGGCGGTGCCCCTAGCGTCCCAGGTGAGGGCGGGGCGGCATGGTGAGTCCAGCGCTGGGGCTCAGGGGTCCCCAATCCCCGGCGCTGCCGCGCCAGGCTCCTTAGGAGGGGCCCCTCGGGGGCCGACCTAGGATTAGGGTTAGCCCCCAGGAGGCCCCCAAGCCTGATCCGCCGGCTGTGCTGTGAGCGGAGGGGTGGGCCGAGGTGAGGGTGCTGGCGAGCGGGAGAGAGGGCCCTAGCGTTTTGGCGCAGGGGGCCTTCGAACGTCGCCGGGGGCTCGGACGGCCCTGTCCTTTTCCCGCCCTGAATGACCGGCAGCGCCCCTACCATCCCGGGCGGCAGTGGGGCGGCACGGTGAGTCCGGCGCTTGGGCTCAGGGGTCCCCAATCCCCAGCGTTGCGGCGCCAGGCCCCTTGGGAGGCACCCTTCGGGGGCCGATCTAGCGTTAGGATTGCCCCCAGGAGGCCGGCAAGCCCGATCTGCTGGATATGTGGTGAGCGGAGGGGCGGCTGAGGTGAGGGCGCTGGCAAGCGGGAGCGTGGGCCCAAACATTTTGGCGCGGGGGGCCTTCGAAAGTCCCTGGGGGCTTGGAGGGGCCCGCACTTTCTCCCATACTGAAAGACCAGCGGCGCCCCCCAGCGGCCTGGGTGGAGGTGGGGCGGCAGGGTGAGTCTGGCGCTGGGGCTCGGGGGTCCCCAATCCCCGGCGTTGTGGCGCCAGGAGCGTTGGGCATGGCCCCTTGGGGGCCTACCTAGGGTTAGGCTTAGCCCCTAGGAGGCCGGCAGACCCTGTCCGCCGGCTGTGTGGCGAGTGGAGGGACAGCCCGAGATGAGGGCGCTGGCGAGTGGGAGCATGGACCCCGGCGTTTTGGCGCGGGTGGCCTTCGAAGGTCAACGGGGTCTCGGAGGACTCTGCTCGTTCTCCCACCCTGAATGAACAGTGGCGCCCTTGGCCCCCCAGGTGGCAGCGGGGGGGCAGGGTGAGTCTGGCGCTGGGGCTCCGGCGTCCCCAATCCCTGGCTCTGTGGCAGTAGGCCCCTCAGGAGGGGACCCTCGTGTGTCGACCTCGGGTTGCAGTTAGCTCACAGAAGGCCGGCAGGCCCAATTCCCCGGCTGTGCGTTGAGTGGAGGGGTGGGCCGAGGTTAGAGTGCTGGCGAGTGGGAGAGTGGGTCCAAGCTCTTTGGCACTGGTGGCCTTTGAAAGTCACCGGGGGCTCGGAGGGCTCTGCCCATTCTCTCGCCCTGAATGAACAGTGGCGCCCCTAGCAGCCCCAGTAGCGGCAGGGGGTGGGGGGATGGGTGAGTCCAGCGCTGGGGCTCCGTGTCCCCAGTGCCCGTCGTTGTGGTGCCAGGCCCCTTGGGAGGGGCCCTCAGGGCAGACCTAGAGTTAGGGTTAGCCCCCAGGATGCCCACAGGCCCGATGCACCAGCTCTGCGGCGAGTGGAGGGGAGGGCCGGGGTGAGGGTGCTGGTAAGCGGGAGCGTGGGTTTAAGCGCTTTCGCACTGGTGGCCTTCAAATGTCGCCAGGGGCCCCATGGGGGTCGAACTAGGGTTATGGTTAGCCCCCAGGATGCCAGCAGGCCCGAAACGCTGTATGTGCGGTGAGTGGAGGGGTGGGACGGGTTGAGTGCGCGGGCGAGCAGGAGCCTGGGTCCAAGCGCTTTCCCGCTGGTGGCCTTCGAAGGTCGCCGGGGGCTCGGAGGGCCCTGCCAGTTCTCCCGCCCTGAATGACCGGCGGCACCCCTAGTGGCCCAGTTCCTGGCGGGGGAGCATGGGGCGTCGGACGCTGGGTCTCGGGGGTCCCCAATCCCCGGCGTTGCGGCGCCAGGTCCCTTGGGAGGGGCCCCTCGGGGGCCGACCTTGGGTTAAGTTTAGCCCCAAGGAGGCCGGGAGGCCCAATCCACCGGCTCTGCAGCGAGCGGAGGGGTGGGCTGAGGTGAGGGCGCTGGCGAACGGCAGCGTGGGCTGAGGCATTTTTGCGCGAAGGACTCGAAGATGGCCGTGGACTCGGAGGGCCGTGCCCTTTCTCCCGCCCTGAATGACCGGCAGAGCCCTTAGCGGCCCCGGGTGGCGGCAGGGCAGCAGGGTAAGTCCGGCGCTGGCGCTGGGTGGCCTTAGAATGTCAATGGAGGCTCGGAGGACTCTGCTCCTTCTCCCGCGTGAATGAATGGCGGCGCCCTTAACGGCCCAGGTGGTTGGGGGCAAGGTGAGTCTGGCGCTGGGGCTCGGGGGTCCCCAATATCCGGTGTTGCGGCGCCAGGCCCCTTGGGAGGGGCCCCTCGGGGGCCGATCTCGTGTTATGGTTAGCCCCCAGAAGCACGGCAGAGCCAATTCTCCAACACTGCATTGAGTGGAGGGGCGGGCCGAGGTGTGGGAACTGGGGAGCGTGACCGTGTGCCCAAGCCTTTTATTGCAGGGGGCCTTCGAAGGTCGCTGGGGGCTCCTAGGGTCCTGTCCATTCTCCCGCCTTGAATGACTGGAGGAGCCCCTAGCAGCCGGGATGGAGGCGGGGCGGCATGGTGAGTCTGGCGCTGGGGCTCGGGGGTCCCCAATATCCGGTGTTGCGGCGCCAGGCCCCTTGGGAGGGGCCCCTCGGGGGCCGATCTCGTGTTATGGTTAGCCCCCAGAAGCACGGCAGAGCCAATTCTCCAACACTGCATTGAGTGGAGGGGCGGGCCGAGGTGTGGGAACTGGGGAGCGTGACCGTGTGCCCAAGCCTTTTACTGCAGGGGGCCTTCGAAGGTCGCTGGGGGCTCCTAGGGTCCTGTCCATTCTCCCGCCTTGAATGACTGGAGGAGCCCCTAGCAGCCCGGATGGAGGCGGGGCGGCATGGTGAGTCTGGCGCTGGGGCTCGGGGGTCCCCAATATCCGGTGTTGCGGCGCCAGGCCCCTTGGGAGGGGCCCATCAAGGTCTGACCTAGGGTTATGGTTAGCCCCCAGGAGGCCAGCAGGCCCGAACCGCCAGCTGTGCTGGGAGCGAGGGGAGGGCCGAGGTGAGGGCGCTGGCGAGCAGGAGCGTGGACCCCAGCGTTTTGGCGCGGGTGGCCTTAGAAGGTCAATGGGGGCTCGGAGGACTCTGCTCCTTCTCCCGCCTGAATGAATGGCGGGGCCCCTGGCGGCCCAGGTGGCGGTTGGGGGCAAGGTGAGTCTGGCGCTGGTGCTCCGGGGTCCCCAATCCTCGGCGTTGCGGAGGCAACTCCTTGGGAGGGGCCCCTCGGGGGCCGATCTCGTGTTATGGTTAGCCCCCAAAAGCACGGCAGGCCCGATTCCCCAACTCTGCGTTGAGTGGAGGGGCGGGCCGAGGTGAGAGCGCTGGCGAGCAGAAGCGTGCGTCCAAGCTCTTTGGCACTGGTGGACTTCGAAGGTCGCAGGGGGCTTGGAGGGCTCTGCCAGTTTTCCCACCCTGAAAGAACGGTGGCGCCCCTAGCGGCCCCAGTGGGGGCTGGGGGGGATGGGAGTGTCGGGCGCTGGGGCTCGGGCATCCCCATATCCGGCGTTGCAGCACAAGGCCCCTTGGAAAGGGCCCCTCGGGGCTGACCTACGGTTAGGGTTAGCCCCCAGGAGGCCAGCAGGCCCGATCCAAGGGCTGTGCGGCAAGCGGCGGGCTGGGCCGAGGTGAGGGCTCTGGGGAGCGGGAGCGTGGGCCCAAGCGTTTGGGCACAGGGGGCCTTCGAAGGTCGCCCGGGGCTTGGAGAGCCCTGTCCGTTCTCCCGCACTGAATGAATGGCGGTGCCCCTAGCGACCCGGGTGGTGGCATGGCAGCACGGTGAGTATGGCGCTGGGGCTCGCGGGTCCCCAATCCCCGGCATTGCAGCGCCAGGCCCCTTGGGAGGGGCCCCTCGGGGGCCAACCTAAGGTTAAGGTTAGCCCCCAGGAGGCCACCAGGCCCCATCCCCCAGCTGTGCGGCAAGCAGAGGGGAGGGCCGTTGTGAGGGTGCTGGCGAGCGGGAGCGTGGGCCCAAGCGTTTTGGCGCGGGGGGGGCCTTCGAAGGTCGCCAGGGGCTTGGAGGGCCCTGCCCGTTCTCCCGCACTGAATGACTGGCGGCGCCCCTAGTGGCCTGGGTGGTGGCGGGGCGGCAGGGTGAGTCCGGCGCTGGGGCTTTGGGGTCCCCAATCCCTGGCTTTGCCGCGCCATGCCCCTGGGGAGGGGCCCCTCAGGGGCTGACGTAGGGTTAGGGTTAGCTCACAGGAGGCCAGCAGGCCGGATCCGCCGGATGTGCGGAGAGCAGAACGGCAGGCCGAGGTGAGGGCACTGGCGAGCGGATGCGTGGGCCCAAGCGTTTTGCCCCGGGGGGCCTTCAAATGTCGCCAGGGACTCGGAGGGTCCTGCCCGTTCTTCCGCCCTGAATGAAGGGCAGCGTCCCAAGCGGCCCGGGTGGCGGCGGGGCGGAAAGGTAAGTCCGGCCCTGGGGCTCCGGGGTCCCCAATCCCTGGTGTTGCCGAGCCACACCCCTTGGGAGGGGCCCCTCGGGGGCCGACCTAGGGTTAAGGTTAGCACCCAGAAGACCGGCAGGCCTGATCCACCGGCTGTGCGGTGAGTGGAGGGGCGGGCCAAGGGCAGGGCGCTGAGGAGAGGGAGCATGGGCCCTAGCGTTTTGGCACAGGGGGACTTCGATGGTCGCCCTAGGCTCAGAAGGCCCTGCCCGTTCTCCCGCCCTGAATGACCGGCGGCGCCCCTACCATCCCGGGTGGCAGTGGGGCGGCACGGTGAGTCCGGCGCTTGGGCTCGGGGGTCCCCAATCCCTGGCGTTGCAGCACTAGGCCCCTTGGAAGGGGGCCTTTGGGGTCGACCTAGCGATTGGGTTACCCCCAGGAGGCCGGCAGTCCCGAACCACTGGATGTGCGGCGATCGGAGGGGCCGGCCGAAGTGAGGGCGCTGGCAAGCGGGAGCGTGGGCCCAGCGTTTGAGCGCGGGTGGGGCCTTCGAAGGTTGCCGGGGCCTCACAGGGCCCTGCCCGTTCTCCCGCCCTGAATGACCTGTGTAGCCCCTAGCGGCAGGGTGGCGGCGGGGCGGCAGGGTGGGTGAGTATGGCACTGGGGCTTGGTGGTCCCCTTCCCCGGGGGTGCAGCGCCATTCCCCTTGGGAGGGGCCCCACGGGGGCCGACTTAGGGTTAGGGTTAGCCCCCAGGAGGCCGGCAGGACCGATCCGCCGGCTGTGCGGCGAGCGGAGTGGCGGGCTGAGGTAGGGCGCTGGCGAATGGGAGCGGTGGGCCCAAGCGTTTTGGCGCGGGGGCTTGTGAAGGTCGCTGGGGGCTCAGAGGGCCCTGCCCGTTTTCCCACCCTGAACGACCTGCAGCGCCCCTAGCGGCCTGGATGACAGCGGGGTGGCTGGGTGAGTTCGGCGCTGGGGCTCGGGGGTCCCCAATCCTCGGCGTTGCGTCGCCCGGCCCCTTGGGAGGGGCCCCTCGGGGGCTGACCTAGTGTTAGGGTTAGCCCCAGGAGGCCGGTAGGCCCGATCTGCCACCTGTGCGGCGAGTGGAGGGCGGGCGAGGTAGGGAGCTGGTGAGCGGTCGAGTAGGCCCAAGCGTTTTGGCGCAGGGGGCCTTCGAATGTCACCGTGGGCTCGGACAGCACTCCCTGTCTCTAGCCCTGAATGACTGGCGGTGCCCCTAGCGTCCCAGGTGAGGGCGGGGCGGCATGGTGAGTCCAGCGCTGGGGCTCAGGGGTCCCCAATCCCCGGCGCTGCCGCGCCAGGCTCCTTAGGAGGGGCCCCTCGGGGGCCGACCTAGGATTAGGGTTAGCCCCCAGGAGGCCCCCAAGCCTGATCCGCCGGCTGTGCTGTGAGCGGAGGGGTGGGCCGAGGTGAGGGTGCTGGCGAGCGGGAGAGAGGGCCCTAGCGTTTTGGCGCAGGGGGCCTTCGAACGTCGCCGGGGGCTCGGACGGCCCTGTCCTTTTCCCGCCCTGAATGACCGGCAGCGCCCCTACCATCCCGGGTGGCAGTGGGGCGGCACGGTGAGTCCGGCGCTTGGGCTCAGGGGTCCCCAATCCCCAGCGTTGCGGCGCCAGGCCCCTTGGGAGGCACCCTTCGGGGGCCGATCTAGCGTTAGGATTGCCCCCAGGAGGCCGGCAAGCCCGATCTGCTGGATATGTGGTGAGCGGAGGGGCGGCTGAGGTGAGGGCGCTGGCAAGCGGGAGCGTGGGCCCAAACATTTTGGCGCGGGGGGCCTTCGAAAGTCCCTGGGGGCTTGGAGGGGCCCGCACTTTCTCCCATACTGAAAGACCAGCGGCGCCCCCCAGCGGCCTGGGTGGAGGTGGGGCGGCAGGGTGAGTCTGGCGCTGGGGCTCGGGGGTCCCCAATCCCCGGCGTTGTGGCGCCAGGAGCGTTGGGCATGGCCCCTTGGGGGCCTACCTAGGGTTAGGCTTAGCCCCTAGGAGGCCGGCAGACCCTGTCCGCCGGCTGTGTGGCGAGTGGAGGGACAGCCCGAGATGAGGGCGCTGGCGAGTGGGAGCATGGACCCCGGCGTTTTGGCGCGGGTGGCCTTCGAAGGTCAACGGGGTCTCGGAGGACTCTGCTCGTTCTCCCACCCTGAATGAACAGTGGCGCCCTTGGCCCCCCAGGTGGCAGCGGGGGGGCAGGGTGAGTCTGGCGCTGGGGCTCCGGCGTCCCCAATCCCTGGCTCTGTGGCAGTAGGCCCCTCAGGAGGGGACCCTCGTGTGTCGACCTCGGGTTGCAGTTAGCTCACAGAAGGCCGGCAGGCCCAATTCCCCGGCTGTGCGTTGAGTGGAGGGGTGGGCCGAGGTTAGAGTGCTGGCGAGTGGGAGAGTGGGTCCAAGCTCTTTGGCACTGGTGGCCTTTGAAAGTCACCGGGGGCTCGGAGGGCTCTGCCCATTCTCTCGCCCTGAATGAACAGTGGCGCCCCTAGCAGCCCCAGTAGCGGCAGGGGGTGGGGGGATGGGTGAGTCCAGCGCTGGGGCTCCGTGTCCCCAGTGCCCGTCGTTGTGGTGCCAGGCCCCTTGGGAGGGGCCCTCAGGGCAGACCTAGAGTTAGGGTTAGCCCCCAGGATGCCCACAGGCCCGATGCACCAGCTCTGCGGCGAGTGGAGGGGAGGGCCGGGGTGAGGGTGCTGGTAAGCCGGAGCGTGGGTTTAAGCGCTTTCGCACTGGTGGCCTTCAAATGTCGCCAGGGGCCCCTTGGGGGTCGAACTAGGGTTATGGTTAGCCCCCAGGATGCCAGCAGGCCCGAAACGCTGTATGTGCGGTGAGTGGAGGGGTGGGACGGGTTGAGTGCGCGGGTGAGCAGGAGCCTGGGTCCAAGCGCTTTCCCGCTGGTGGCCTTCGAAGGTCGCCGGGGGCTCGGAGGGCCCTGCCAGTTCTCCCGCCCTGAATGACCGGCGGCACCCCTAGTGGCCCAGTTCCTGGCGGGGGAGCATGGGGCGTCGGACGCTGGGTCTCGGGGGTCCCCAATCCCCGGCGTTGCGGCGCCAGGTCCCTTGGGAGGGGCCCCTCGGGGGCCGACCTTGGGTTAAGTTTAGCCCCAAGGAGGCCGGGAGGCCCAATCCACCGGCTCTGCGGCGAGCGGAGGGGTGGGCTGAGGTGAGGGCGCTGGCGAACGGCAGCGTGGGCTGAGGCATTTTTGCGCGAAGGACTCGAAGATGGCCGTGGACTCGGAGGGCCGTGCCCTTTCTCCCGCCCTGAATGACCGGCAGAGCCCTTAGCGGCCCCGGGTGGCGGCAGGGCAGCAGGGTAAGTCCGGCGCTGGCGCTGGGTGGCCTTAGAATGTCAATGGAGGCTCGGAGGACTCTGCTCCTTCTCCCGCGTGAATGAATGGCGGCGCCCTTAACGGCCCAGGTGGTTGGGGGCAAGGTGAGTCTGGCGCTGGGGCTCGGGGGTCCCCAATATCCGGTGTTGCGGCGCCAGGCCCCTTGGGAGGGGCCCCTCGGGGGCCGATCTCGTGTTATGGTTAGCCCCCAGAAGCACGGCAGAGCCAATTCTCCAACACTGCATTGAGTGGAGGGGCGGGCCGAGGTGTGGGAACTGGGGAGCGTGACCGTGTGCCCAAGCCTTTTACTGCAGGGGGCCTTCGAAGGTCGCTGGGGGCTCCTAGGGTCCTGTCCATTCTCCCGCCTTGAATGACTGGAGGAGCCCCTAGCAGCCCGGATGGAGGCGGGGCGGCATGGTGAGTCTGGCGCTGGGGCTCGGGGGTCCCCAATATCCGGTGTTGCGGCGCCAGGCCCCTTGGGAGGGGCCCATCAAGGTCTGACCTAGGGTTATGGTTAGCCCCCAGGAGGCCAGCAGGCCCGAACCGCCAGCTGTGCTGGGAGCGAGGGGAGGGCCGAGGTGAGGGCGCTGGCGAGCAGGGGCGTGGACCCCAGCGTTTTGGCGCGGGTGGCCTTAGAAGGTCAATGGGGGCTCGGAGGACTCTGCTCCTTCTCCCGCCTGAATGAATGGCGGGGCCCCTGGCGGCCCAGGTGGCGGTTGGGGGCAAGGTGAGTCTGGCGCTGGTGCTCCGGGGTCCCCAATCCTCGGCGTTGCGGAGGCAACTCCTTGGGAGGGGCCCCTCGGGGGCCGATCTCGTGTTATGGTTAGCCCCCAAAAGCACGGCAGGCCCGATTCCCCAACTCTGCGTTGAGTGGAGGGGCGGGCCGAGGTGAGAGCGCTGGCGAGCAGAAGCGTGCGTCCAAGCTCTTTGGCACTGGTGGACTTCGAAGGTCGCAGGGGGCTTGGAGGGCTCTGCCAGTTTTCCCACCCTGAAAGAACGGTGGCGCCCCTAGCGGCCCCAGTGGGGGCTGGGGGGGATGGGAGTGTCGGGCGCTGGGGCTCGGGCATCCCCATATCCGGCGTTGCAGCACAAGGCCCCTTGGAAAGGGCCCCTCGGGGCTGACCTACGGTTAGGGTTAGCCCCCAGGAGGCCAGCAGGCCCGATCCAAGGGCTGTGCGGCAAGCGGCGGGCTGGGCCGAGGTGAGGGCTCTGGGGAGCGGGCGCGTGGGCCCAAGCGTTTGGGCACAGGGGGCCTTCGAAGGTCGCCCGGGGCTTGGAGAGCCCTGTCCGTTCTCCCGCACTGAATGAATGGCGGTGCCCCTAGCGACCCGGGTGGTGGCATGGCAGCACGGTGAGTATGGCGCTGGGGCTCGCGGGTCCCCAATCCCCGGCATTGCAGCGCCAGGCCCCTTGGGAGGGGCCCCTCGGGGGCCAACCTAAGGTTAAGGTTAGCCCCCAGGAGGCCACCAGGCCCCATCCCCCAGCTGTGCGGCAAGCAGAGGGGAGGGCCGTTGTGAGGGTGCTGGCGAGCGGGAGCGTGGGCCCAAGCGTTTTGGCGCGGGGGGGGCCTTCGAAGGTCGCCAGGGGCTTGGAGGGCCCTGCCCGTTCTCCCGCACTGAATGACTGGCGGCGCCCCTAGTGGCCTGGGTGGTGGCGGGGCGGCAGGGTGAGTCCGGCGCTGGGGCTTTGGGGTCCCCAATCCCTGGCTTTGCCGCGCCATGCCCCTGGGGAGGGGCCCCTCAGGGGCTGACGTAGGGTTAGGGTTAGCTCACAGGAGGCCAGCAGGCCGGATCCGCCGGATGTGCGGAGAGCAGAACGGCAGGCCGAGGTGAGGGCACTGGCGAGCGGATGCGTGGGCCCAAGCGTTTTGCCCCGGGGGGCCTTCAAATGTCGCCAGGGACTCGGAGGGTCCTGCCCGTTCTTCCGCCCTGAATGAACGGCAGCGTCCCAAGCGGCCCGGGTGGCGGCGGGGCGGAAAGGTAAGTCCGGCCCTGGGGCTCCGGGGTCCCCAATCCCTGGTGTTGCCGAGCCACACCCCTTGGGAGGGGCCCCTCGGGGGCCGACCTAGGGTTAAGGTTAGCACCCAGAAGACCGGCAGGCCTGATCCACCGGCTGTGCGGTGAGTGGAGGGGCGGGCCAAGGGCAGGGCGCTGAGGAGAGGGAGCATGGGCCCTAGCGTTTTGGCGCAGGGGGACTTCGATGGTCGCCCTAGGCTCAGAAGGCCCTGCCCGTTCTCCCGCCCTGAATGACCGGCGGCGCCCCTACCATCCCGGGTGGCAGTGGGGCGGCACGGTGAGTCCGGCGCTTGGGCTCGGGGGTCCCCAATCCCTGGCGTTGCAGCACTAGGCCCCTTGGAAGGGGGCCTTTGGGGTCGACCTAGCGATTGGGTTACCCCCAGGAGGCCGGCAGTCCCGAACCACTGGATGTGCGGCGATCGGAGGGGCCGGCCGAAGTGAGGGCGCTGGCAAGCGGGAGCGTGGGCCCAGCGTTTGAGCGCGGGTGGGGCCTTCGAAGGTTGCCGGGGCCTCACAGGGCCCTGCCCGTTCTCCCGCCCTGAATGACCTGTGTAGCCCCTAGCGGCAGGGTGGCGGCGGGGCGGCAGGGTGGGTGAGTATGGCACTGGGGCTTGGTGGTCCCCTTCCCCGGGGGTGCAGCGCCATTCCCCTTGGGAGGGGCCCCACGGGGGCCGACTTAGGGTTAGGGTTAGCCCCCAGGAGGCCGGCAGGACCGATCCGCCGGCTGTGCGGCGAGCGGAGTGGCGGGCTGAGGTAGGGCGCTGGCGAATGGGAGCGGTGGGCCCAAGCGTTTTGGCGCGGGGGCTTGTGAAGGTCGCTGGGGGCTCAGAGGGCCCTGCCCGTTTTCCCACCCTGAACGACCTGCAGCGCCCCTAGCGGCCTGGATGACAGCGGGGTGGCTGGGTGAGTTCGGCGCTGGGGCTCGGGGGTCCCCAATCCTCGGCGTTGCGTCGCCCGGCCCCTTGGGAGGGGCCCCTCGGGGGCTGACCTAGTGTTAGGGTTAGCCCCAGGAGGCCGGTAGGCCCGATCTGCCACCTGTGCGGCGAGTGGAGGGCGGGCGAGGTAGGGAGCTGGTGAGCGGTCGAGTAGGCCCAAGCGTTTTGGCGCAGGGAGCCTTCGAATGTCACCGTGGGCTCGGACAGCACTCCCTGTCTCTAGCCCTGAATGACTGGCGGTGCCCCTAGCGTCCCAGGTGAGGGCGGGGCGGCATGGTGAGTCCAGCGCTGGGGCTCAGGGGTCCCCAATCCCCGGCGTTGCCGCGCCAGGCTCCTTAGGAGGGGCCCCTCGGGGGCCGACCTAGGATTAGGGTTAGCCCCCAGGAGGCCCCCAAGCCTGATCCGCCGGCTGTGCTGTGAGCGGAGGGGTGGGCGGAGGTGAGGGTGCTGGCGAGCGGGAGAGAGGGCCCTAGCGTTTTGGCGCAGGGGGCCTTCGAACGTCGCCGGGGGCTCGGACGGCCCTGTCCTTTTCCCGCCCTGAATGACCGGCAGCGCCCCTACCATCCCGGGTGGCAGTGGGGCGGCACGGTGAGTCCGGCGCTTGGGCTCAGGGGTCCCCAATCCCCAGCGTTGCGGCGCCAGGCCCCTTGGGAGGCACCCTTCGGGGGCCGATCTAGCGTTAGGATTGCCCCCAGGAGGCCGGCAAGCCCGATCTGCTGGATATGTGGTGAGCGGAGGGGCGGCTGAGGTGAGGGCGCTGGCAAGCGGGAGCGTGGGCCCAAACATTTTGGCGCGGGGGGCCTTCGAAAGTCCCTGGGGGCTTGGAGGGGCCCGCACTTTCTCCCATACTGAAAGACCAGCGGCGCCCCCCAGCGGCCTGGGTGGAGGTGGGGCGGCAGGGTGAGTCTGGCGCTGGGGCTCGGGGGTCCCCAATCCCCGGCGTTGTGGCGCCAGGAGCGTTGGGCATGGCCCCTTGGGGGCCTACCTAGGGTTAGGCTTAGCCCCTAGGAGGCCGGCAGACCCTGTCCGCCGGCTGTGTGGCGAGTGGAGGGACAGCCCGAGATGAGGGCGCTGGCGAGTGGGAGCATGGACCCCGGCGTTTTGGCGCGGGTGGCCTTCGAAGGTCAACGGGGTCTCGGAGGACTCTGCTCGTTCTCCCACCCTGAATGAACAGTGGCGCCCTTGGCCCCCCAGGTGGCAGCGGGGGGGCAGGGTGAGTCTGGCGCTGGGGCTCCGGCGTCCCCAATCCCTGGCTCTGTGGCAGTAGGCCCCTCAGGAGGGGACCCTCGTGTGTCGACCTCGGGTTGCAGTTAGCTCACAGAAGGCCGGCAGGCCCAATTCCCCGGCTGTGCGTTGAGTGGAGGGGTGGGCCGAGGTTAGAGTGCTGGCGAGTGGGAGAGTGGGTCCAAGCTCTTTGGCACTGGTGGCCTTTGAAAGTCACCGGGGGCTCGGAGGGCTCTGCCCATTCTCTCGCCCTGAATGAACAGTGGCGCCCCTAGCAGCCCCAGTAGCGGCAGGGGGTGGGGGGATGGGTGAGTCCAGCGCTGGGGCTCCGTGTCCCCAGTGCCCGTCGTTGTGGTGCCAGGCCCCTTGGGAGGGGCCCTCAGGGCAGACCTAGAGTTAGGGTTAGCCCCCAGGATGCCCACAGGCCCGATGCACCAGCTCTGCGGCGAGTGGAGGGGAGGGCCGGGGTGAGGGTGCTGGTAAGCGGGAGCGTGGGTTTAAGCGCTTTCGCACTGGTGGCCTTCAAATGTCGCCAGGGGCCCCATGGGGGTCGAACTAGGGTTATGGTTAGCCCCCAGGATGCCAGCAGGCCCGAAACGCTGTATGTGCGGTGAGTGGAGGGGTGGGACGGGTTGAGTGCGCGGGCGAGCAGGAGCCTGGGTCCAAGCGCTTTCCCGCTGGTGGCCTTCGAAGGTCGCCGGGGGCTCGGAGGGCCCTGCCAGTTCTCCCGCCCTGAATGACCGGCGGCACCCCTAGTGGCCCAGTTCCTGGCGGGGGAGCATGGGGCGTCGGACGCTGGGTCTCGGGGGTCCCCAATCCCCGGCGTTGCGGCGCCAGGTCCCTTGGGAGGGGCCCCTCGGGGGCCGACCTTGGGTTAAGTTTAGCCCCAAGGAGGCCGGGAGGCCCAATCCACCGGCTCTGCAGCGAGCGGAGGGGTGGGCTGAGGTGAGGGCGCTGGCGAACGGCAGCGTGGGCTGAGGCATTTTTGCGCGAAGGACTCGAAGATGGCCGTGGACTCGGAGGGCCGTGCCCTTTCTCCCGCCCTGAATGACCGGCAGAGCCCTTAGCGGCCCCGGGTGGCGGCAGGGCAGCAGGGTAAGTCCGGCGCTGGCGCTGGGTGGCCTTAGAATGTCAATGGAGGCTCGGAGGACTCTGCTCCTTCTCCCGCGTGAATGAATGGCGGCGCCCTTAACGGCCCAGGTGGTTGGGGGCAAGGTGAGTCTGGCGCTGGGGCTCGGGGGTCCCCAATATCCGGTGTTGCGGTGCCAGGCCACTTGGGAGGGGCCCCTCGGGGGCCGATCTCGTGTTATGGTTAGCCCCCAGAAGCACGGCAGAGCCAATTCTCCAACACTGCATTGAGTGGAGGGGCGGGCCGAGGTGTGGGAACTGGGGAGCGTGACCGTGTGCCCAAGCCTTTTATTGCAGGGGGCCTTCGAAGGTCGCTGGGGGCTCCTAGGGTCCTGTCCATTCTCCCGCCTTGAATGACTGGAGGAGCCCCTAGCAGCCCGGATGGAGGCGGGGCGGCATGGTGAGTCTGGCGCTGGGGCTCGGGGGTCCCCAATATCCGGTGTTGCGGCGCCAGGCCCCTTGGGAGGGGCCCCTCGGGGGCCGATCTCGTGTTATGGTTAGCCCCCAGAAGCACGGCAGAGCCAATTCTCCAACACTGCATTGAGTGGAGGGGCGGGCCGAGGTGTGGGAACTGGGGAGCGTGACCGTGTGCCCAAGCCTTTTACTGCAGGGGGCCTTCGAAGGTCGCTGGGGGCTCCTAGGGTCCTGTCCATTCTCCCGCCTTGAATGACTGGAGGAGCCCCTAGCAGCCCGGATGGAGGCGGGGCGGCATGGTGAGTCTGGCGCTGGGGCTCGGGGGTCCCCAATATCCGGTGTTGCGGCGCCAGGCCCCTTGGGAGGGGCCCATCAAGGTCTGACCTAGGGTTATGGTTAGCCCCCAGGAGGCCAGCAGGCCCGAACCGCCAGCTGTGCTGGGAGCGAGGGGAGGGCCGAGGTGAGGGCGCTGGCGAGCAGGAGCGTGGACCCCAGCGTTTTGGCGCGGGTGGCCTTAGAAGGTCAATGGGGGCTCGGAGGACTCTGCTCCTTCTCCCGCCTGAATGAATGGCGGGGCCCCTGGCGGCCCAGGTGGCGGTTGGGGGCAAGGTGAGTCTGGCGCTGGTGCTCCGGGGTCCCCAATCCTCGGCGTTGCGGAGGCAACTCCTTGGGAGGGGCCCCTCGGGGGCCGATCTCGTGTTATGGTTAGCCCCCAAAAGCACGGCAGGCCCGATTCCCCAACTCTGCGTTGAGTGGAGGGGCGGGCCGAGGTGAGAGCGCTGGCGAGCAGAAGCGTGCGTCCAAGCTCTTTGGCACTGGTGGACTTCGAAGGTCGCAGGGGGCTTGGAGGGCTCTGCCAGTTTTCCCACCCTGAAAGAACGGTGGCGCCCCTAGCGGCCCCAGTGGGGGCTGGGGGGGATGGGAGTGTCGGGCGCTGGGGCTCGGGCATCCCCATATCCGGCGTTGCAGCACAAGGCCCCTTGGAAAGGGCCCCTCGGGGCTGACCTACGGTTAGGGTTAGCCCCCAGGAGGCCAGCAGGCCCGATCCAAGGGCTGTGCGGCAAGCGGCGGGCTGGGCCGAGGTGAGGGCTCTGGGGAGCGGGCGCGTGGGCCCAAGCGTTTGGGCACAGGGGGCCTTCGAAGGTCGCCCGGGGCTTGGAGAGCCCTGTCCGTTCTCCCGCACTGAATGAATGGCGGTGCCCCTAGCGACCCGGGTGGTGGCATGGCAGCACGGTGAGTATGGCGCTGGGGCTCGCGGGTCCCCAATCCCCGGCATTGCAGCGCCAGGCCCCTTGGGAGGGGCCCCTCGGGGGCCAACCTAAGGTTAAGGTTAGCCCCCAGGAGGCCACCAGGCCCCATCCCCCAGCTGTGCGGCAAGCAGAGGGGAGGGCCGTTGTGAGGGTGCTGGCGAGCGGGAGCGTGGGCCCAAGCGTTTTGGCGCGGGGGGGGCCTTCGAAGGTCGCCAGGGGCTTGGAGGGCCCTGCCCGTTCTCCCGCACTGAATGACTGGCGGCGCCCCTAGTGGCCTGGGTGGTGGCGGGGCGGCAGGGTGAGTCCGGCGCTGGGGCTTTGGGGTCCCCAATCCCTGGCTTTGCCGCGCCATGCCCCTGGGGAGGGGCCCCTCAGGGGCTGACGTAGGGTTAGGGTTAGCTCACAGGAGGCCAGCAGGCCGGATCCGCCGGATGTGCGGAGAGCAGAACGGCAGGCCGAGGTGAGGGCACTGGCGAGCGGATGCGTGGGCCCAAGCGTTTTGCCCCGGGGGGCCTTCAAATGTCGCCAGGGACTCGGAGGGTCCTGCCCGTTCTTCCGCCCTGAATGAACGGCAGCGTCCCAAGCGGCCCGGGTGGCGGCGGGGCGGAAAGGTAAGTCCGGCCCTGGGGCTCCGGGGTCCCCAATCCCTGGTGTTGCCGAGCCACACCCCTTGGGAGGGGCCCCTCGGGGGCCGACCTAGGGTTAAGGTTAGCACCCAGAAGACCGGCAGGCCTGATCCACCGGCTGTGCGGTGAGTGGAGGGGCGGGCCAAGGGCAGGGCGCTGAGGAGAGGGAGCATGGGCCCTAGCGTTTTGGCGCAGGGGGACTTCGATGGTCGCCCTAGGCTCAGAAGGCCCTGCCCGTTCTCCCGCCCTGAATGACCGGCGGCGCCCCTACCATCCCGGGTGGCAGTGGGGCGGCACGGTGAGTCCGGCGCTTGGGCTCGGGGGTCCCCAATCCCTGGCGTTGCAGCACTAGGCCCCTTGGAAGGGGGCCTTTGGGGTCGACCTAGCGATTGGGTTACCCCCAGGAGGCCGGCAGTCCCGAACCACTGGATGTGCGGCGATCGGAGGGGCCGGCCGAAGTGAGGGCGCTGGCAAGCGGGAGCGTGGGCCCAGCGTTTGAGCGCGGGTGGGGCCTTCGAAGGTTGCCGGGGCCTCACAGGGCCCTGCCCGTTCTCCCGCCCTGAATGACCTGTGTAGCCCCTAGCGGCAGGGTGGCGGCGGGGCGGCAGGGTGGGTGAGTATGGCACTGGGGCTTGGTGGTCCCCTTCCCCGGGGGTGCAGCGCCATTCCCCTTGGGAGGGGCCCCACGGGGGCCGACTTAGGGTTAGGGTTAGCCCCCAGGAGGCCGGCAGGACCGATCCGCCGGCTGTGCGGCGAGCGGAGTGGCGGGCTGAGGTAGGGCGCTGGCGAATGGGAGCGGTGGGCCCAAGCGTTTTGGCGCGGGGGCTTGTGAAGGTCGCTGGGGGCTCAGAGGGCCCTGCCCGTTTTCCCACCCTGAACGACCTGCAGCGCCCCTAGCGGCCTGGATGACAGCGGGGTGGCTGGGTGAGTTCGGCGCTGGGGCTCGGGGGTCCCCAATCCTCGGCGTTGCGTCGCCCGGCCCCTTGGGAGGGGCCCCTCGGGGGCTGACCTAGTGTTAGGGTTAGCCCCAGGAGGCCGGTAGGCCCGATCTGCCACCTGTGCGGCGAGTGGAGGGCGGGCGAGGTAGGGAGCTGGTGAGCGGTCGAGTAGGCCCAAGCGTTTTGGCGCAGGGGGCCTTCGAATGTCACCGTGGGCTCGGACAGCACTCCCTGTCTCTAGCCCTGAATGACTGGCGGTGCCCCTAGCGTCCCAGGTGAGGGCGGGGCGGCATGGTGAGTCCAGCGCTGGGGCTCAGGGGTCCCCAATCCCCGGCGCTGCCGCGCCAGGCTCCTTAGGAGGGGCCCCTCGGGGGCCGACCTAGGATTAGGGTTAGCCCCCAGGAGGCCCCCAAGCCTGATCCGCCGGCTGTGCTGTGAGCGGAGGGGTGGGCCGAGGTGAGGGTGCTGGCGAGCGGGAGAGAGGGCCCTAGCGTTTTGGCGCAGGGGGCCTTCGAACGTCGCCGGGGGCTCGGACGGCCCTGTCCTTTTCCCGCCCTGAATGACCGGCAGCGCCCCTACCATCCCGGGCGGCAGTGGGGCGGCACGGTGAGTCCGGCGCTTGGGCTCAGGGGTCCCCAATCCCCAGCGTTGCGGCGCCAGGCCCCTTGGGAGGCACCCTTCGGGGGCCGATCTAGCGTTAGGATTGCCCCCAGGAGGCCGGCAAGCCCGATCTGCTGGATATGTGGTGAGCGGAGGGGCGGCTGAGGTGAGGGCGCTGGCAAGCGGGAGCGTGGGCCCAAACATTTTGGCGCGGGGGGCCTTCGAAAGTCCCTGGGGGCTTGGAGGGGCCCGCACTTTCTCCCATACTGAAAGACCAGCGGCGCCCCCCAGCGGCCTGGGTGGAGGTGGGGCGGCAGGGTGAGTCTGGCGCTGGGGCTCGGGGGTCCCCAATCCCCGGCGTTGTGGCGCCAGGAGCGTTGGGCATGGCCCCTTGGGGGCCTACCTAGGGTTAGGCTTAGCCCCTAGGAGGCCGGCAGACCCTGTCCGCCGGCTGTGTGGCGAGTGGAGGGACAGCCCGAGATGAGGGCGCTGGCGAGTGGGAGCATGGACCCCGGCGTTTTGGCGCGGGTGGCCTTCGAAGGTCAACGGGGTCTCGGAGGACTCTGCTCGTTCTCCCACCCTGAATGAACAGTGGCGCCCTTGGCCCCCCAGGTGGCAGCGGGGGGGCAGGGTGAGTCTGGCGCTGGGGCTCCGGCGTCCCCAATCCCTGGCTCTGTGGCAGTAGGCCCCTCAGGAGGGGACCCTCGTGTGTCGACCTCGGGTTGCAGTTAGCTCACAGAAGGCCGGCAGGCCCAATTCCCCGGCTGTGCGTTGAGTGGAGGGGTGGGCCGAGGTTAGAGTGCTGGCGAGTGGGAGAGTGGGTCCAAGCTCTTTGGCACTGGTGGCCTTTGAAAGTCACCGGGGGCTCGGAGGGCTCTGCCCATTCTCTCGCCCTGAATGAACAGTGGCGCCCCTAGCAGCCCCAGTAGCGGCAGGGGGTGGGGGGATGGGTGAGTCCAGCGCTGGGGCTCCGTGTCCCCAGTGCCCGTCGTTGTGGTGCCAGGCCCCTTGGGAGGGGCCCTCAGGGCAGACCTAGAGTTAGGGTTAGCCCCCAGGATGCCCACAGGCCCGATGCACCAGCTCTGCGGCGAGTGGAGGGGAGGGCCGGGGTGAGGGTGCTGGTAAGCGGGAGCGTGGGTTTAAGCGCTTTCGCACTGGTGGCCTTCAAATGTCGCCAGGGGCCCCATGGGGGTCGAACTAGGGTTATGGTTAGCCCCCAGGATGCCAGCAGGCCCGAAACGCTGTATGTGCGGTGAGTGGAGGGGTGGGACGGGTTGAGTGCGCGGGCGAGCAGGAGCCTGGGTCCAAGCGCTTTCCCGCTGGTGGCCTTCGAAGGTCGCCGGGGGCTCGGAGGGCCCTGCCAGTTCTCCCGCCCTGAATGACCGGCGGCACCCCTAGTGGCCCAGTTCCTGGCGGGGGAGCATGGGGCGTCGGACGCTGGGTCTCGGGGGTCCCCAATCCCCGGCGTTGCGGCGCCAGGTCCCTTGGGAGGGGCCCCTCGGGGGCCGACCTTGGGTTAAGTTTAGCCCCAAGGAGGCCGGGAGGCCCAATCCACCGGCTCTGCAGCGAGCGGAGGGGTGGGCTGAGGTGAGGGCGCTGGCGAACGGCAGCGTGGGCTGAGGCATTTTTGCGCGAAGGACTCGAAGATGGCCGTGGACTCGGAGGGCCGTGCCCTTTCTCCCGCCCTGAATGACCGGCAGAGCCCTTAGCGGCCCCGGGTGGCGGCAGGGCAGCAGGGTAAGTCCGGCGCTGGCGCTGGGTGGCCTTAGAATGTCAATGGAGGCTCGGAGGACTCTGCTCCTTCTCCCGCGTGAATGAATGGCGGCGCCCTTAACGGCCCAGGTGGTTGGGGGCAAGGTGAGTCTGGCGCTGGGGCTCGGGGGTCCCCAATATCCGGTGTTGCGGCGCCAGGCCCCTTGGGAGGGGCCCCTCGGGGGCCGATCTCGTGTTATGGTTAGCCCCCAGAAGCACGGCAGAGCCAATTCTCCAACACTGCATTGAGTGGAGGGGCGGGCCGAGGTGTGGGAACTGGGGAGCGTGACCGTGTGCCCAAGCCTTTTATTGCAGGGGGCCTTCGAAGGTCGCTGGGGGCTCCTAGGGTCCTGTCCATTCTCCCGCCTTGAATGACTGGAGGAGCCCCTAGCAGCCGGGATGGAGGCGGGGCGGCATGGTGAGTCTGGCGCTGGGGCTCGGGGGTCCCCAATATCCGGTGTTGCGGCGCCAGGCCCCTTGGGAGGGGCCCCTCGGGGGCCGATCTCGTGTTATGGTTAGCCCCCAGAAGCACGGCAGAGCCAATTCTCCAACACTGCATTGAGTGGAGGGGCGGGCCGAGGTGTGGGAACTGGGGAGCGTGACCGTGTGCCCAAGCCTTTTACTGCAGGGGGCCTTCGAAGGTCGCTGGGGGCTCCTAGGGTCCTGTCCATTCTCCCGCCTTGAATGACTGGAGGAGCCCCTAGCAGCCCGGATGGAGGCGGGGCGGCATGGTGAGTCTGGCGCTGGGGCTCGGGGGTCCCCAATATCCGGTGTTGCGGCGCCAGGCCCCTTGGGAGGGGCCCATCAAGGTCTGACCTAGGGTTATGGTTAGCCCCCAGGAGGCCAGCAGGCCCGAACCGCCAGCTGTGCTGGGAGCGAGGGGAGGGCCGAGGTGAGGGCGCTGGCGAGCAGGAGCGTGGACCCCAGCGTTTTGGCGCGGGTGGCCTTAGAAGGTCAATGGGGGCTCGGAGGACTCTGCTCCTTCTCCCGCCTGAATGAATGGCGGGGCCCCTGGCGGCCCAGGTGGCGGTTGGGGGCAAGGTGAGTCTGGCGCTGGTGCTCCGGGGTCCCCAATCCTCGGCGTTGCGGAGGCAACTCCTTGGGAGGGGCCCCTCGGGGGCCGATCTCGTGTTATGGTTAGCCCCCAAAAGCACGGCAGGCCCGATTCCCCAACTCTGCGTTGAGTGGAGGGGCGGGCCGAGGTGAGAGCGCTGGCGAGCAGAAGCGTGCGTCCAAGCTCTTTGGCACTGGTGGACTTCGAAGGTCGCAGGGGGCTTGGAGGGCTCTGCCAGTTTTCCCACCCTGAAAGAACGGTGGCGCCCCTAGCGGCCCCAGTGGGGGCTGGGGGGGATGGGAGTGTCGGGCGCTGGGGCTCGGGCATCCCCATATCCGGCGTTGCAGCACAAGGCCCCTTGGAAAGGGCCCCTCGGGGCTGACCTACGGTTAGGGTTAGCCCCCAGGAGGCCAGCAGGCCCGATCCAAGGGCTGTGCGGCAAGCGGCGGGCTGGGCCGAGGTGAGGGCTCTGGGGAGCGGGCGCGTGGGCCCAAGCGTTTGGGCACAGGGGGCCTTCGAAGGTCGCCCGGGGCTTGGAGAGCCCTGTCCGTTCTCCCGCACTGAATGAATGGCGGTGCCCCTAGCGACCCGGGTGGTGGCATGGCAGCACGGTGAGTATGGCGCTGGGGCTCGCGGGTCCCCAATCCCCGGCATTGCAGCGCCAGGCCCCTTGGGAGGGGCCCCTCGGGGGCCAACCTAAGGTTAAGGTTAGCCCCCAGGAGGCCACCAGGCCCCATCCCCCAGCTGTGCGGCAAGCAGAGGGGAGGGCCGTTGTGAGGGTGCTGGCGAGCGGGAGCGTGGGCCCAAGCGTTTTGGCGCGGGGGGGGCCTTCGAAGGTCGCCAGGGGCTTGGAGGGCCCTGCCCGTTCTCCCGCACTGAATGACTGGCGGCGCCCCTAGTGGCCTGGGTGGTGGCGGGGCGGCAGGGTGAGTCCGGCGCTGGGGCTTTGGGGTCCCCAATCCCTGGCTTTGCCGCGCCATGCCCCTGGGGAGGGGCCCCTCAGGGGCTGACGTAGGGTTAGGGTTAGCTCACAGGAGGCCAGCAGGCCGGATCCGCCGGATGTGCGGAGAGCAGAACGGCAGGCCGAGGTGAGGGCACTGGCGAGCGGATGCGTGGGCCCAAGCGTTTTGCCCCGGGGGGCCTTCAAATGTCGCCAGGGACTCGGAGGGTCCTGCCCGTTCTTCCGCCCTGAATGAACGGCAGCGTCCCAAGCGGCCCGGGTGGCGGCGGGGCGGAAAGGTAAGTCCGGCCCTGGGGCTCCGGGGTCCCCAATCCCTGGTGTTGCCGAGCCACACCCCTTGGGAGGGGCCCCTCGGGGGCCGACCTAGGGTTAAGGTTAGCACCCAGAAGACCGGCAGGCCTGATCCACCGGCTGTGCGGTGAGTGGAGGGGCGGGCCAAGGGCAGGGCGCTGAGGAGAGGGAGCATGGGCCCTAGCGTTTTGGCGCAGGGGGACTTCGATGGTCGCCCTAGGCTCAGAAGGCCCTGCCCGTTCTCCCGCCCTGAATGACCGGCGGCGCCCCTACCATCCCGGGTGGCAGTGGGGCGGCACGGTGAGTCCGGCGCTTGGGCTCGGGGGTCCCCAATCCCTGGCGTTGCAGCACTAGGCCCCTTGGAAGGGGGCCTTTGGGGTCGACCTAGCGATTGGGTTACCCCCAGGAGGCCGGCAGTCCCGAACCACTGGATGTGCGGCGATCGGAGGGGCCGGCCGAAGTGAGGGCGCTGGCAAGCGGGAGCGTGGGCCCAGCGTTTGAGCGCGGGTGGGGCCTTCGAAGGTTGCCGGGGCCTCACAGGGCCCTGCCCGTTCTCCCGCCCTGAATGACCTGTGTAGCCCCTAGCGGCAGGGTGGCGGCGGGGCGGCAGGGTGGGTGAGTATGGCACTGGGGCTTGGTGGTCCCCTTCCCCGGGGGTGCAGCGCCATTCCCCTTGGGAGGGGCCCCACGGGGGCCGACTTAGGGTTAGGGTTAGCCCCCAGGAGGCCGGCAGGACCGATCCGCCGGCTGTGCGGCGAGCGGAGTGGCGGGCTGAGGTAGGGCGCTGGCGAATGGGAGCGGTGGGCCCAAGCGTTTTGGCGCGGGGGCTTGTGAAGGTCGCTGGGGGCTCAGAGGGCCCTGCCCGTTTTCCCACCCTGAACGACCTGCAGTGCCCCTAGCGGCCTGGATGACAGCGGGGTGGCTGGGTGAGTTCGGCGCTGGGGCTCGGGGGTCCCCAATCCTCGGCGTTGCGTCGCCCGGCCCCTTGGGAGGGGCCCCTCGGGGGCTGACCTAGTGTTAGGGTTAGCCCCAGGAGGCCGGTAGGCCCGATCTGCCACCTGTGCGGCGAGTGGAGGGCGGGCGAGGTAGGGAGCTGGTGAGCGGTCGAGTAGGCCCAAGCGTTTTGGCGCAGGGGGCCTTCGAATGTCACCGTGGGCTCGGACAGCACTCCCTGTCTCTAGCCCTGAATGACTGGCGGTGCCCCTAGCGTCCCAGGTGAGGGCGGGGCGGCATGGTGAGTCCAGCGCTGGGGCTCAGGGGTCCCCAATCCCCGGCGCTGCCGCGCCAGGCTCCTTAGGAGGGGCCCCTCGGGGGCCGACCTAGGATTAGGGTTAGCCCCCAGGAGGCCCCCAAGCCTGATCCGCCGGCTGTGCTGTGAGCGGAGGGGTGGGCCGAGGTGAGGGTGCTGGCGAGCGGGAGAGAGGGCCCTAGCGTTTTGGCGCAGGGGGCCTTCGAACGTCGCCGGGGGCTCGGACGGCCCTGTCCTTTTCCCGCCCTGAATGACCGGCAGCGCCCCTACCATCCCGGGCGGCAGTGGGGCGGCACGGTGAGTCCGGCGCTTGGGCTCAGGGGTCCCCAATCCCCAGCGTTGCGGCGCCAGGCCCCTTGGGAGGCACCCTTCGGGGGCCGATCTAGCGTTAGGATTGCCCCCAGGAGGCCGGCAAGCCCGATCTGCTGGATATGTGGTGAGCGGAGGGGCGGCTGAGGTGAGGGCGCTGGCAAGCGGGAGCGTGGGCCCAAACATTTTGGCGCGGGGGGCCTTCGAAAGTCCCTGGGGGCTTGGAGGGGCCCGCACTTTCTCCCATACTGAAAGACCAGCGGCGCCCCCCAGCGGCCTGGGTGGAGGTGGGGCGGCAGGGTGAGTCTGGCGCTGGGGCTCGGGGGTCCCCAATCCCCGGCGTTGTGGCGCCAGGAGCGTTGGGCATGGCCCCTTGGGGGCCTACCTAGGGTTAGGCTTAGCCCCTAGGAGGCCGGCAGACCCTGTCCGCCGGCTGTGTGGCGAGTGGAGGGACAGCCCGAGATGAGGG
This sequence comes from Ursus americanus, assembly GCF_024610735.1. Lineage (NCBI taxonomy): Eukaryota > Metazoa > Chordata > Mammalia > Carnivora > Ursidae > Ursus > Ursus americanus. Next base: position 81,199 of record NW_028273759.1, on the reverse strand, counting down.
CGCTGGCGAGTGGGAGCATGGACCCCGGCGTTTTGGCGCGGGTGGCCTTCAAAGGTCAACGGGGTCTCGGAGGACTCTGCTCGTTCTCCCACCCTGAATGAACAGTGGCGCCCTTGGCCCCCCAGGTGGCAGCGGGGGGGCAGGGTGAGTCTGGCGCTGGGGCTCCGGCGTCCCCAATCCCTGGCTCTGTGGCAGTAGGCCCCTCAGGAGGGGACCCTCGTGTGTCGACCTCGGGTTGCAGTTAGCTCACAGAAGGCCGGCAGGCCCAATTCCCCGGCTGTGCGTTGAGTGGAGGGGTGGGCCGAGGTTAGAGTGCTGGCGAGTGGGAGAGTGGGTCCAAGCTCTTTGGCACTGGTGGCCTTTGAAAGTCACCGGGGGCTCGGAGGGCTCTGCCCATTCTCTCGCCCTGAATGAACAGTGGCGCCCCTAGCAGCCCCAGTAGCGGCAGGGGGTGGGGGGATGGGTGAGTCCAGCGCTGGGGCTCCGTGTCCCCAGTGCCCGTCGTTGTGGTGCCAGGCCCCTTGGGAGGGGCCCTCAGGGCAGACCTAGAGTTAGGGTTAGCCCCCAGGATGCCCACAGGCCCGATGCACCAGCTCTGCGGCGAGTGGAGGGGAGGGCCGGGGTGAGGGTGCTGGTAAGCGGGAGCGTGGGTTTAAGCGCTTTCGCACTGGTGGCCTTCAAATGTCGCCAGGGGCCCCATGGGGGTCGAACTAGGGTTATGGTTAGCCCCCAGGATGCCAGCAGGCCCGAAACGCTGTATGTGCGGTGAGTGGAGGGGTGGGACGGGTTGAGTGCGCGGGCGAGCAGGAGCCTGGGTCCAAGCGCTTTCCCGCTGGTGGCCTTCGAAGGTCGCCGGGGGCTCGGAGGGCCCTGCCAGTTCTCCCGCCCTGAATGACCGGCGGCACCCCTAGTGGCCCAGTTCCTGGCGGGGGAGCATGGGGCGTCGGACGCTGGGTCTCGGGGGTCCCCAATCCCCGGCGTTGCGGCGCCAGGTCCCTTGGGAGGGGCCCCTCGGGGGCCGACCTTGGGTTAAGTTTAGCCCCAAGGAGGCCGGGAGGCCCAATCCACCGGCTCTGCAGCGAGCGGAGGGGTGGGCTGAGGTGAGGGCGCTGGCGAACGGCAGCGTGGGCTGAGGCATTTTTGCGCGAAGGACTCGAAGATGGCCGTGGACTCGGAGGGCCGTGCCCTTTCTCCCGCCCTGAATGACCGGCAGAGCCCTTAGCGGCCCCGGGTGGCGGCAGGGCAGCAGGGTAAGTCCGGCGCTGGCGCTGGGTGGCCTTAGAATGTCAATGGAGGCTCGGAGGACTCTGCTCCTTCTCCCGCGTGAATGAATGGCGGCGCCCTTAACGGCCCAGGTGGTTGGGGGCAAGGTGAGTCTGGCGCTGGGGCTCGGGGGTCCCCAATATCCGGTGTTGCGGCGCCAGGCCCCTTGGGAGGGGCCCCTCGGGGGCCGATCTCGTGTTATGGTTAGCCCCCAGAAGCACGGCAGAGCCAATTCTCCAACACTGCATTGAGTGGAGGGGCGGGCCGAGGTGTGGGAACTGGGGAGCGTGACCGTGTGCCCAAGCCTTTTATTGCAGGGGGCCTTCGAAGGTCGCTGGGGGCTCCTAGGGTCCTGTCCATTCTCCCGCCTTGAATGACTGGAGGAGCCCCTAGCAGCCGGGATGGAGGCGGGGCGGCATGGTGAGTCTGGCGCTGGGGCTCGGGGGTCCCCAATATCCGGTGTTGCGGCGCCAGGCCCCTTGGGAGGGGCCCCTCGGGGGCCGATCTCGTGTTATGGTTAGCCCCCAGAAGCACGGCAGAGCCAATTCTCCAACACTGCATTGAGTGGAGGGGCGGGCCGAGGTGTGGGAACTGGGGAGCGTGACCGTGTGCCCAAGCCTTTTACTGCAGGGGGCCTTCGAAGGTCGCTGGGGGCTCCTAGGGTCCTGTCCATTCTCCCGCCTTGAATGACTGGAGGAGCCCCTAGCAGCCCGGATGGAGGCGGGGCGGCATGGTGAGTCTGGCGCTGGGGCTCGGGGGTCCCCAATATCCGGTGTTGCGGCGCCAGGCCCCTTGGGAGGGGCCCATCAAGGTCTGACCTAGGGTTATGGTTAGCCCCCAGGAGGCCAGCAGGCCCGAACCGCCAGCTGTGCTGGGAGCGAGGGGAGGGCCGAGGTGAGGGCGCTGGCGAGCAGGAGCGTGGACCCCAGCGTTTTGGCGCGGGTGGCCTTAGAAGGTCAATGGGGGCTCGGAGGACTCTGCTCCTTCTCCCGCCTGAATGAATGGCGGGGCCCCTGGCGGCCCAGGTGGCGGTTGGGGGCAAGGTGAGTCTGGCGCTGGTGCTCCGGGGTCCCCAATCCTCGGCGTTGCGGAGGCAACTCCTTGGGAGGGGCCCCTCGGGGGCCGATCTCGTGTTATGGTTAGCCCCCAAAAGCACGGCAGGCCCGATTCCCCAACTCTGCGTTGAGTGGAGGGGCGGGCCGAGGTGAGAGCGCTGGCGAGCAGAAGCGTGCGTCCAAGCTCTTTGGCACTGGTGGACTTCGAAGGTCGCAGGGGGCTTGGAGGGCTCTGCCAGTTTTCCCACCCTGAAAGAACGGTGGCGCCCCTAGCGGCCCCAGTGGGGGCTGGGGGGGATGGGAGTGTCGGGCGCTGGGGCTCGGGCATCCCCATATCCGGCGTTGCAGCACAAGGCCCCTTGGAAAGGGCCCCTCGGGGCTGACCTACGGTTAGGGTTAGCCCCCAGGAGGCCAGCAGGCCCGATCCAAGGGCTGTGCGGCAAGCGGCGGGCTGGGCCGAGGTGAGGGCTCTGGGGAGCGGGAGCGTGGGCCCAAGCGTTTGGGCACAGGGGGCCTTCGAAGGTCGCCCGGGGCTTGGAGAGCCCTGTCCGTTCTCCCGCACTGAATGAATGGCGGTGCCCCTAGCGACCCGGGTGGTGGCATGGCAGCACGGTGAGTATGGCGCTGGGGCTCGCGGGTCCCCAATCCCCGGCATTGCAGCGCCAGGCCCCTTGGGAGGGGCCCCTCGGGGGCCAACCTAAGGTTAAGGTTAGCCCCCAGGAGGCCACCAGGCCCCATCCCCCAGCTGTGCGGCAAGCAGAGGGGAGGGCCGTTGTGAGGGTGCTGGCGAGCGGGAGCGTGGGCCCAAGCGTTTTGGCGCGGGGGGGGCCTTCGAAGGTCGCCAGGGGCTTGGAGGGCCCTGCCCGTTCTCCCGCACTGAATGACTGGCGGCGCCCCTAGTGGCCTGGGTGGTGGCGGGGCGGCAGGGTGAGTCCGGCGCTGGGGCTTTGGGGTCCCCAATCCCTGGCTTTGCCGCGCCATGCCCCTGGGGAGGGGCCCCTCAGGGGCTGACGTAGGGTTAGGGTTAGCTCACAGGAGGCCAGCAGGCCGGATCCGCCGGATGTGCGGAGAGCAGAACGGCAGGCCGAGGTGAGGGCACTGGCGAGCGGATGCGTGGGCCCAAGCGTTTTGCCCCGGGGGGCCTTCAAATGTCGCCAGGGACTCGGAGGGTCCTGCCCGTTCTTCCGCCCTGAATGAAGGGCAGCGTCCCAAGCGGCCCGGGTGGCGGCGGGGCGGAAAGGTAAGTCCGGCCCTGGGGCTCCGGGGTCCCCAATCCCTGGTGTTGCCGAGCCACACCCCTTGGGAGGGGCCCCTCGGGGGCCGACCTAGGGTTAAGGTTAGCACCCAGAAGACCGGCAGGCCTGATCCACCGGCTGTGCGGTGAGTGGAGGGGCGGGCCAAGGGCAGGGCGCTGAGGAGAGGGAGCATGGGCCCTAGCGTTTTGGCACAGGGGGACTTCGATGGTCGCCCTAGGCTCAGAAGGCCCTGCCCGTTCTCCCGCCCTGAATGACCGGCGGCGCCCCTACCATCCCGGGTGGCAGTGGGGCGGCACGGTGAGTCCGGCGCTTGGGCTCGGGGGTCCCCAATCCCTGGCGTTGCAGCACTAGGCCCCTTGGAAGGGGGCCTTTGGGGTCGACCTAGCGATTGGGTTACCCCCAGGAGGCCGGCAGTCCCGAACCACTGGATGTGCGGCGATCGGAGGGGCCGGCCGAAGTGAGGGCGCTGGCAAGCGGGAGCGTGGGCCCAGCGTTTGAGCGCGGGTGGGGCCTTCGAAGGTTGCCGGGGCCTCACAGGGCCCTGCCCGTTCTCCCGCCCTGAATGACCTGTGTAGCCCCTAGCGGCAGGGTGGCGGCGGGGCGGCAGGGTGGGTGAGTATGGCACTGGGGCTTGGTGGTCCCCTTCCCCGGGGGTGCAGCGCCATTCCCCTTGGGAGGGGCCCCACGGGGGCCGACTTAGGGTTAGGGTTAGCCCCCAGGAGGCCGGCAGGACCGATCCGCCGGCTGTGCGGCGAGCGGAGTGGCGGGCTGAGGTAGGGCGCTGGCGAATGGGAGCGGTGGGCCCAAGCGTTTTGGCGCGGGGGCTTGTGAAGGTCGCTGGGGGCTCAGAGGGCCCTGCCCGTTTTCCCACCCTGAACGACCTGCAGCGCCCCTAGCGGCCTGGATGACAGCGGGGTGGCTGGGTGAGTTCGGCGCTGGGGCTCGGGGGTCCCCAATCCTCGGCGTTGCGTCGCCCGGCCCCTTGGGAGGGGCCCCTCGGGGGCTGACCTAGTGTTAGGGTTAGCCCCAGGAGGCCGGTAGGCCCGATCTGCCACCTGTGCGGCGAGTGGAGGGCGGGCGAGGTAGGGAGCTGGTGAGCGGTCGAGTAGGCCCAAGCGTTTTGGCGCAGGGGGCCTTCGAATGTCACCGTGGGCTCGGACAGCACTCCCTGTCTCTAGCCCTGAATGACTGGCGGTGCCCCTAGCGTCCCAGGTGAGGGCGGGGCGGCATGGTGAGTCCAGCGCTGGGGCTCAGGGGTCCCCAATCCCCGGCGCTGCCGCGCCAGGCTCCTTAGGAGGGGCCCCTCGGGGGCCGACCTAGGATTAGGGTTAGCCCCCAGGAGGCCCCCAAGCCTGATCCGCCGGCTGTGCTGTGAGCGGAGGGGTGGGCCGAGGTGAGGGTGCTGGCGAGCGGGAGAGAGGGCCCTAGCGTTTTGGCGCAGGGGGCCTTCGAACGTCGCCGGGGGCTCGGACGGCCCTGTCCTTTTCCCGCCCTGAATGACCGGCAGCGCCCCTACCATCCCGGGTGGCAGTGGGGCGGCACGGTGAGTCCGGCGCTTGGGCTCAGGGGTCCCCAATCCCCAGCGTTGCGGCGCCAGGCCCCTTGGGAGGCACCCTTCGGGGGCCGATCTAGCGTTAGGATTGCCCCCAGGAGGCCGGCAAGCCCGATCTGCTGGATATGTGGTGAGCGGAGGGGCGGCTGAGGTGAGGGCGCTGGCAAGCGGGAGCGTGGGCCCAAACATTTTGGCGCGGGGGGCCTTCGAAAGTCCCTGGGGGCTTGGAGGGGCCCGCACTTTCTCCCATACTGAAAGACCAGCGGCGCCCCCCAGCGGCCTGGGTGGAGGTGGGGCGGCAGGGTGAGTCTGGCGCTGGGGCTCGGGGGTCCCCAATCCCCGGCGTTGTGGCGCCAGGAGCGTTGGGCATGGCCCCTTGGGGGCCTACCTAGGGTTAGGCTTAGCCCCTAGGAGGCCGGCAGACCCTGTCCGCCGGCTGTGTGGCGAGTGGAGGGACAGCCCGAGATGAGGGCGCTGGCGAGTGGGAGCATGGACCCCGGCGTTTTGGCGCGGGTGGCCTTCGAAGGTCAACGGGGTCTCGGAGGACTCTGCTCGTTCTCCCACCCTGAATGAACAGTGGCGCCCTTGGCCCCCCAGGTGGCAGCGGGGGGGCAGGGTGAGTCTGGCGCTGGGGCTCCGGCGTCCCCAATCCCTGGCTCTGTGGCAGTAGGCCCCTCAGGAGGGGACCCTCGTGTGTCGACCTCGGGTTGCAGTTAGCTCACAGAAGGCCGGCAGGCCCAATTCCCCGGCTGTGCGTTGAGTGGAGGGGTGGGCCGAGGTTAGAGTGCTGGCGAGTGGGAGAGTGGGTCCAAGCTCTTTGGCACTGGTGGCCTTTGAAAGTCACCGGGGGCTCGGAGGGCTCTGCCCATTCTCTCGCCCTGAATGAACAGTGGCGCCCCTAGCAGCCCCAGTAGCGGCAGGGGGTGGGGGGATGGGTGAGTCCAGCGCTGGGGCTCCGTGTCCCCAGTGCCCGTCGTTGTGGTGCCAGGCCCCTTGGGAGGGGCCCTCAGGGCAGACCTAGAGTTAGGGTTAGCCCCCAGGATGCCCACAGGCCCGATGCACCAGCTCTGCGGCGAGTGGAGGGGAGGGCCGGGGTGAGGGTGCTGGTAAGCCGGAGCGTGGGTTTAAGCGCTTTCGCACTGGTGGCCTTCAAATGTCGCCAGGGGCCCCTTGGGGGTCGAACTAGGGTTATGGTTAGCCCCCAGGATGCCAGCAGGCCCGAAACGCTGTATGTGCGGTGAGTGGAGGGGTGGGACGGGTTGAGTGCGCGGGCGAGCAGGAGCCTGGGTCCAAGCGCTTTCCCGCTGGTGGCCTTCGAAGGTCGCCGGGGGCTCGGAGGGCCCTGCCAGTTCTCCCGCCCTGAATGACCGGCGGCACCCCTAGTGGCCCAGTTCCTGGCGGGGGAGCATGGGGCGTCGGACGCTGGGTCTCGGGGGTCCCCAATCCCCGGCGTTGCGGCGCCAGGTCCCTTGGGAGGGGCCCCTCGGGGGCCGACCTTGGGTTAAGTTTAGCCCCAAGGAGGCCGGGAGGCCCAATCCACCGGCTCTGCGGCGAGCGGAGGGGTGGGCTGAGGTGAGGGCGCTGGCGAACGGCAGCGTGGGCTGAGGCATTTTTGCGCGAAGGACTCGAAGATGGCCGTGGACTCGGAGGGCCGTGCCCTTTCTCCCGCCCTGAATGACCGGCAGAGCCCTTAGCGGCCCCGGGTGGCGGCAGGGCAGCAGGGTAAGTCCGGCGCTGGCGCTGGGTGGCCTTAGAATGTCAATGGAGGCTCGGAGGACTCTGCTCCTTCTCCCGCGTGAATGAATGGCGGCGCCCTTAACGGCCCAGGTGGTTGGGGGCAAGGTGAGTCTGGCGCTGGGGCTCGGGGGTCCCCAATATCCGGTGTTGCGGCGCCAGGCCCCTTGGGAGGGGCCCCTCGGGGGCCGATCTCGTGTTATGGTTAGCCCCCAGAAGCACGGCAGAGCCAATTCTCCAACACTGCATTGAGTGGAGGGGCGGGCCGAGGTGTGGGAACTGGGGAGCGTGACCGTGTGCCCAAGCCTTTTACTGCAGGGGGCCTTCGAAGGTCGCTGGGGGCTCCTAGGGTCCTGTCCATTCTCCCGCCTTGAATGACTGGAGGAGCCCCTAGCAGCCCGGATGGAGGCGGGGCGGCATGGTGAGTCTGGCGCTGGGGCTCGGGGGTCCCCAATATCCGGTGTTGCGGCGCCAGGCCCCTTGGGAGGGGCCCATCAAGGTCTGACCTAGGGTTATGGTTAGCCCCCAGGAGGCCAGCAGGCCCGAACCGCCAGCTGTGCTGGGAGCGAGGGGAGGGCCGAGGTGAGGGCGCTGGCGAGCAGGGGCGTGGACCCCAGCGTTTTGGCGCGGGTGGCCTTAGAAGGTCAATGGGGGCTCGGAGGACTCTGCTCCTTCTCCCGCCTGAATGAATGGCGGGGCCCCTGGCGGCCCAGGTGGCGGTTGGGGGCAAGGTGAGTCTGGCGCTGGTGCTCCGGGGTCCCCAATCCTCGGCGTTGCGGAGGCAACTCCTTGGGAGGGGCCCCTCGGGGGCCGATCTCGTGTTATGGTTAGCCCCCAAAAGCACGGCAGGCCCGATTCCCCAACTCTGCGTTGAGTGGAGGGGCGGGCCGAGGTGAGAGCGCTGGCGAGCAGAAGCGTGCGTCCAAGCTCTTTGGCACTGGTGGACTTCGAAGGTCGCAGGGGGCTTGGAGGGCTCTGCCAGTTTTCCCACCCTGAAAGAACGGTGGCGCCCCTAGCGGCCCCAGTGGGGGCTGGGGGGGATGGGAGTGTCGGGCGCTGGGGCTCGGGCATCCCCATATCCGGCGTTGCAGCACAAGGCCCCTTGGAAAGGGCCCCTCGGGGCTGACCTACGGTTAGGGTTAGCCCCCAGGAGGCCAGCAGGCCCGATCCAAGGGCTGTGCGGCAAGCGGCGGGCTGGGCCGAGGTGAGGGCTCTGGGGAGCGGGCGCGTGGGCCCAAGCGTTTGGGCACAGGGGGCCTTCGAAGGTCGCCCGGGGCTTGGAGAGCCCTGTCCGTTCTCCCGCACTGAATGAATGGCGGTGCCCCTAGCGACCCGGGTGGTGGCATGGCAGCACGGTGAGTATGGCGCTGGGGCTCGCGGGTCCCCAATCCCCGGCATTGCAGCGCCAGGCCCCTTGGGAGGGGCCCCTCGGGGGCCAACCTAAGGTTAAGGTTAGCCCCCAGGAGGCCACCAGGCCCCATCCCCCAGCTGTGCGGCAAGCAGAGGGGAGGGCCGTTGTGAGGGTGCTGGCGAGCGGGAGCGTGGGCCCAAGCGTTTTGGCGCGGGGGGGGCCTTCGAAGGTCGCCAGGGGCTTGGAGGGCCCTGCCCGTTCTCCCGCACTGAATGACTGGCGGCGCCCCTAGTGGCCTGGGTGGTGGCGGGGCGGCAGGGTGAGTCCGGCGCTGGGGCTTTGGGGTCCCCAATCCCTGGCTTTGCCGCGCCATGCCCCTGGGGAGGGGCCCCTCAGGGGCTGACGTAGGGTTAGGGTTAGCTCACAGGAGGCCAGCAGGCCGGATCCGCCGGATGTGCGGAGAGCAGAACGGCAGGCCGAGGTGAGGGCACTGGCGAGCGGATGCGTGGGCCCAAGCGTTTTGCCCCGGGGGGCCTTCAAATGTCGCCAGGGACTCGGAGGGTCCTGCCCGTTCTTCCGCCCTGAATGAACGGCAGCGTCCCAAGCGGCCCGGGTGGCGGCGGGGCGGAAAGGTAAGTCCGGCCCTGGGGCTCCGGGGTCCCCAATCCCTGGTGTTGCCGAGCCACACCCCTTGGGAGGGGCCCCTCGGGGGCCGACCTAGGGTTAAGGTTAGCACCCAGAAGACCGGCAGGCCTGATCCACCGGCTGTGCGGTGAGTGGAGGGGCGGGCCAAGGGCAGGGCGCTGAGGAGAGGGAGCATGGGCCCTAGCGTTTTGGCGCAGGGGGACTTCGATGGTCGCCCTAGGCTCAGAAGGCCCTGCCCGTTCTCCCGCCCTGAATGACCGGCGGCGCCCCTACCATCCCGGGTGGCAGTGGGGCGGCACGGTGAGTCCGGCGCTTGGGCTCGGGGGTCCCCAATCCCTGGCGTTGCAGCACTAGGCCCCTTGGAAGGGGGCCTTTGGGGTCGACCTAGCGATTGGGTTACCCCCAGGAGGCCGGCAGTCCCGAACCACTGGATGTGCGGCGATCGGAGGGGCCGGCCGAAGTGAGGGCGCTGGCAAGCGGGAGCGTGGGCCCAGCGTTTGAGCGCGGGTGGGGCCTTCGAAGGTTGCCGGGGCCTCACAGGGCCCTGCCCGTTCTCCCGCCCTGAATGACCTGTGTAGCCCCTAGCGGCAGGGTGGCGGCGGGGCGGCAGGGTGGGTGAGTATGGCACTGGGGCTTGGTGGTCCCCTTCCCCGGGGGTGCAGCGCCATTCCCCTTGGGAGGGGCCCCACGGGGGCCGACTTAGGGTTAGGGTTAGCCCCCAGGAGGCCGGCAGGACCGATCCGCCGGCTGTGCGGCGAGCGGAGTGGCGGGCTGAGGTAGGGCGCTGGCGAATGGGAGCGGTGGGCCCAAGCGTTTTGGCGCGGGGGCTTGTGAAGGTCGCTGGGGGCTCAGAGGGCCCTGCCCGTTTTCCCACCCTGAACGACCTGCAGCGCCCCTAGCGGCCTGGATGACAGCGGGGTGGCTGGGTGAGTTCGGCGCTGGGGCTCGGGGGTCCCCAATCCTCGGCGTTGCGTCGCCCGGCCCCTTGGGAGGGGCCCCTCGGGGGCTGACCTAGTGTTAGGGTTAGCCCCAGGAGGCCGGTAGGCCCGATCTGCCACCTGTGCGGCGAGTGGAGGGCGGGCGAGGTAGGGAGCTGGTGAGCGGTCGAGTAGGCCCAAGCGTTTTGGCGCAGGGAGCCTTCGAATGTCACCGTGGGCTCGGACAGCACTCCCTGTCTCTAGCCCTGAATGACTGGCGGTGCCCCTAGCGTCCCAGGTGAGGGCGGGGCGGCATGGTGAGTCCAGCGCTGGGGCTCAGGGGTCCCCAATCCCCGGCGTTGCCGCGCCAGGCTCCTTAGGAGGGGCCCCTCGGGGGCCGACCTAGGATTAGGGTTAGCCCCCAGGAGGCCCCCAAGCCTGATCCGCCGGCTGTGCTGTGAGCGGAGGGGTGGGCGGAGGTGAGGGTGCTGGCGAGCGGGAGAGAGGGCCCTAGCGTTTTGGCGCAGGGGGCCTTCGAACGTCGCCGGGGGCTCGGACGGCCCTGTCCTTTTCCCGCCCTGAATGACCGGCAGCGCCCCTACCATCCCGGGTGGCAGTGGGGCGGCACGGTGAGTCCGGCGCTTGGGCTCAGGGGTCCCCAATCCCCAGCGTTGCGGCGCCAGGCCCCTTGGGAGGCACCCTTCGGGGGCCGATCTAGCGTTAGGATTGCCCCCAGGAGGCCGGCAAGCCCGATCTGCTGGATATGTGGTGAGCGGAGGGGCGGCTGAGGTGAGGGCGCTGGCAAGCGGGAGCGTGGGCCCAAACATTTTGGCGCGGGGGGCCTTCGAAAGTCCCTGGGGGCTTGGAGGGGCCCGCACTTTCTCCCATACTGAAAGACCAGCGGCGCCCCCCAGCGGCCTGGGTGGAGGTGGGGCGGCAGGGTGAGTCTGGCGCTGGGGCTCGGGGGTCCCCAATCCCCGGCGTTGTGGCGCCAGGAGCGTTGGGCATGGCCCCTTGGGGGCCTACCTAGGGTTAGGCTTAGCCCCTAGGAGGCCGGCAGACCCTGTCCGCCGGCTGTGTGGCGAGTGGAGGGACAGCCCGAGATGAGGGCGCTGGCGAGTGGGAGCATGGACCCCGGCGTTTTGGCGCGGGTGGCCTTCGAAGGTCAACGGGGTCTCGGAGGACTCTGCTCGTTCTCCCACCCTGAATGAACAGTGGCGCCCTTGGCCCCCCAGGTGGCAGCGGGGGGGCAGGGTGAGTCTGGCGCTGGGGCTCCGGCGTCCCCAATCCCTGGCTCTGTGGCAGTAGGCCCCTCAGGAGGGGACCCTCGTGTGTCGACCTCGGGTTGCAGTTAGCTCACAGAAGGCCGGCAGGCCCAATTCCCCGGCTGTGCGTTGAGTGGAGGGGTGGGCCGAGGTTAGAGTGCTGGCGAGTGGGAGAGTGGGTCCAAGCTCTTTGGCACTGGTGGCCTTTGAAAGTCACCGGGGGCTCGGAGGGCTCTGCCCATTCTCTCGCCCTGAATGAACAGTGGCGCCCCTAGCAGCCCCAGTAGCGGCAGGGGGTGGGGGGATGGGTGAGTCCAGCGCTGGGGCTCCGTGTCCCCAGTGCCCGTCGTTGTGGTGCCAGGCCCCTTGGGAGGGGCCCTCAGGGCAGACCTAGAGTTAGGGTTAGCCCCCAGGATGCCCACAGGCCCGATGCACCAGCTCTGCGGCGAGTGGAGGGGAGGGCCGGGGTGAGGGTGCTGGTAAGCGGGAGCGTGGGTTTAAGCGCTTTCGCACTGGTGGCCTTCAAATGTCGCCAGGGGCCCCATGGGGGTCGAACTAGGGTTATGGTTAGCCCCCAGGATGCCAGCAGGCCCGAAACGCTGTATGTGCGGTGAGTGGAGGGGTGGGACGGGTTGAGTGCGCGGGCGAGCAGGAGCCTGGGTCCAAGCGCTTTCCCGCTGGTGGCCTTCGAAGGTCGCCGGGGGCTCGGAGGGCCCTGCCAGTTCTCCCGCCCTGAATGACCGGCGGCACCCCTAGTGGCCCAGTTCCTGGCGGGGGAGCATGGGGCGTCGGACGCTGGGTCTCGGGGGTCCCCAATCCCCGGCGTTGCGGCGCCAGGTCCCTTGGGAGGGGCCCCTCGGGGGCCGACCTTGGGTTAAGTTTAGCCCCAAGGAGGCCGGGAGGCCCAATCCACCGGCTCTGCAGCGAGCGGAGGGGTGGGCTGAGGTGAGGGCGCTGGCGAACGGCAGCGTGGGCTGAGGCATTTTTGCGCGAAGGACTCGAAGATGGCCGTGGACTCGGAGGGCCGTGCCCTTTCTCCCGCCCTGAATGACCGGCAGAGCCCTTAGCGGCCCCGGGTGGCGGCAGGGCAGCAGGGTAAGTCCGGCGCTGGCGCTGGGTGGCCTTAGAATGTCAATGGAGGCTCGGAGGACTCTGCTCCTTCTCCCGCGTGAATGAATGGCGGCGCCCTTAACGGCCCAGGTGGTTGGGGGCAAGGTGAGTCTGGCGCTGGGGCTCGGGGGTCCCCAATATCCGGTGTTGCGGTGCCAGGCCACTTGGGAGGGGCCCCTCGGGGGCCGATCTCGTGTTATGGTTAGCCCCCAGAAGCACGGCAGAGCCAATTCTCCAACACTGCATTGAGTGGAGGGGCGGGCCGAGGTGTGGGAACTGGGGAGCGTGACCGTGTGCCCAAGCCTTTTATTGCAGGGGGCCTTCGAAGGTCGCTGGGGGCTCCTAGGGTCCTGTCCATTCTCCCGCCTTGAATGACTGGAGGAGCCCCTAGCAGCCCGGATGGAGGCGGGGCGGCATGGTGAGTCTGGCGCTGGGGCTCGGGGGTCCCCAATATCCGGTGTTGCGGCGCCAGGCCCCTTGGGAGGGGCCCCTCGGGGGCCGATCTCGTGTTATGGTTAGCCCCCAGAAGCACGGCAGAGCCAATTCTCCAACACTGCATTGAGTGGAGGGGCGGGCCGAGGTGTGGGAACTGGGGAGCGTGACCGTGTGCCCAAGCCTTTTACTGCAGGGGGCCTTCGAAGGTCGCTGGGGGCTCCTAGGGTCCTGTCCATTCTCCCGCCTTGAATGACTGGAGGAGCCCCTAGCAGCCCGGATGGAGGCGGGGCGGCATGGTGAGTCTGGCGCTGGGGCTCGGGGGTCCCCAATATCCGGTGTTGCGGCGCCAGGCCCCTTGGGAGGGGCCCATCAAGGTCTGACCTAGGGTTATGGTTAGCCCCCAGGAGGCCAGCAGGCCCGAACCGCCAGCTGTGCTGGGAGCGAGGGGAGGGCCGAGGTGAGGGCGCTGGCGAGCAGGAGCGTGGACCCCAGCGTTTTGGCGCGGGTGGCCTTAGAAGGTCAATGGGGGCTCGGAGGACTCTGCTCCTTCTCCCGCCTGAATGAATGGCGGGGCCCCTGGCGGCCCAGGTGGCGGTTGGGGGCAAGGTGAGTCTGGCGCTGGTGCTCCGGGGTCCCCAATCCTCGGCGTTGCGGAGGCAACTCCTTGGGAGGGGCCCCTCGGGGGCCGATCTCGTGTTATGGTTAGCCCCCAAAAGCACGGCAGGCCCGATTCCCCAACTCTGCGTTGAGTGGAGGGGCGGGCCGAGGTGAGAGCGCTGGCGAGCAGAAGCGTGCGTCCAAGCTCTTTGGCACTGGTGGACTTCGAAGGTCGCAGGGGGCTTGGAGGGCTCTGCCAGTTTTCCCACCCTGAAAGAACGGTGGCGCCCCTAGCGGCCCCAGTGGGGGCTGGGGGGGATGGGAGTGTCGGGCGCTGGGGCTCGGGCATCCCCATATCCGGCGTTGCAGCACAAGGCCCCTTGGAAAGGGCCCCTCGGGGCTGACCTACGGTTAGGGTTAGCCCCCAGGAGGCCAGCAGGCCCGATCCAAGGGCTGTGCGGCAAGCGGCGGGCTGGGCCGAGGTGAGGGCTCTGGGGAGCGGGCGCGTGGGCCCAAGCGTTTGGGCACAGGGGGCCTTCGAAGGTCGCCCGGGGCTTGGAGAGCCCTGTCCGTTCTCCCGCACTGAATGAATGGCGGTGCCCCTAGCGACCCGGGTGGTGGCATGGCAGCACGGTGAGTATGGCGCTGGGGCTCGCGGGTCCCCAATCCCCGGCATTGCAGCGCCAGGCCCCTTGGGAGGGGCCCCTCGGGGGCCAACCTAAGGTTAAGGTTAGCCCCCAGGAGGCCACCAGGCCCCATCCCCCAGCTGTGCGGCAAGCAGAGGGGAGGGCCGTTGTGAGGGTGCTGGCGAGCGGGAGCGTGGGCCCAAGCGTTTTGGCGCGGGGGGGGCCTTCGAAGGTCGCCAGGGGCTTGGAGGGCCCTGCCCGTTCTCCCGCACTGAATGACTGGCGGCGCCCCTAGTGGCCTGGGTGGTGGCGGGGCGGCAGGGTGAGTCCGGCGCTGGGGCTTTGGGGTCCCCAATCCCTGGCTTTGCCGCGCCATGCCCCTGGGGAGGGGCCCCTCAGGGGCTGACGTAGGGTTAGGGTTAGCTCACAGGAGGCCAGCAGGCCGGATCCGCCGGATGTGCGGAGAGCAGAACGGCAGGCCGAGGTGAGGGCACTGGCGAGCGGATGCGTGGGCCCAAGCGTTTTGCCCCGGGGGGCCTTCAAATGTCGCCAGGGACTCGGAGGGTCCTGCCCGTTCTTCCGCCCTGAATGAACGGCAGCGTCCCAAGCGGCCCGGGTGGCGGCGGGGCGGAAAGGTAAGTCCGGCCCTGGGGCTCCGGGGTCCCCAATCCCTGGTGTTGCCGAGCCACACCCCTTGGGAGGGGCCCCTCGGGGGCCGACCTAGGGTTAAGGTTAGCACCCAGAAGACCGGCAGGCCTGATCCACCGGCTGTGCGGTGAGTGGAGGGGCGGGCCAAGGGCAGGGCGCTGAGGAGAGGGAGCATGGGCCCTAGCGTTTTGGCGCAGGGGGACTTCGATGGTCGCCCTAGGCTCAGAAGGCCCTGCCCGTTCTCCCGCCCTGAATGACCGGCGGCGCCCCTACCATCCCGGGTGGCAGTGGGGCGGCACGGTGAGTCCGGCGCTTGGGCTCGGGGGTCCCCAATCCCTGGCGTTGCAGCACTAGGCCCCTTGGAAGGGGGCCTTTGGGGTCGACCTAGCGATTGGGTTACCCCCAGGAGGCCGGCAGTCCCGAACCACTGGATGTGCGGCGATCGGAGGGGCCGGCCGAAGTGAGGGCGCTGGCAAGCGGGAGCGTGGGCCCAGCGTTTGAGCGCGGGTGGGGCCTTCGAAGGTTGCCGGGGCCTCACAGGGCCCTGCCCGTTCTCCCGCCCTGAATGACCTGTGTAGCCCCTAGCGGCAGGGTGGCGGCGGGGCGGCAGGGTGGGTGAGTATGGCACTGGGGCTTGGTGGTCCCCTTCCCCGGGGGTGCAGCGCCATTCCCCTTGGGAGGGGCCCCACGGGGGCCGACTTAGGGTTAGGGTTAGCCCCCAGGAGGCCGGCAGGACCGATCCGCCGGCTGTGCGGCGAGCGGAGTGGCGGGCTGAGGTAGGGCGCTGGCGAATGGGAGCGGTGGGCCCAAGCGTTTTGGCGCGGGGGCTTGTGAAGGTCGCTGGGGGCTCAGAGGGCCCTGCCCGTTTTCCCACCCTGAACGACCTGCAGCGCCCCTAGCGGCCTGGATGACAGCGGGGTGGCTGGGTGAGTTCGGCGCTGGGGCTCGGGGGTCCCCAATCCTCGGCGTTGCGTCGCCCGGCCCCTTGGGAGGGGCCCCTCGGGGGCTGACCTAGTGTTAGGGTTAGCCCCAGGAGGCCGGTAGGCCCGATCTGCCACCTGTGCGGCGAGTGGAGGGCGGGCGAGGTAGGGAGCTGGTGAGCGGTCGAGTAGGCCCAAGCGTTTTGGCGCAGGGGGCCTTCGAATGTCACCGTGGGCTCGGACAGCACTCCCTGTCTCTAGCCCTGAATGACTGGCGGTGCCCCTAGCGTCCCAGGTGAGGGCGGGGCGGCATGGTGAGTCCAGCGCTGGGGCTCAGGGGTCCCCAATCCCCGGCGCTGCCGCGCCAGGCTCCTTAGGAGGGGCCCCTCGGGGGCCGACCTAGGATTAGGGTTAGCCCCCAGGAGGCCCCCAAGCCTGATCCGCCGGCTGTGCTGTGAGCGGAGGGGTGGGCCGAGGTGAGGGTGCTGGCGAGCGGGAGAGAGGGCCCTAGCGTTTTGGCGCAGGGGGCCTTCGAACGTCGCCGGGGGCTCGGACGGCCCTGTCCTTTTCCCGCCCTGAATGACCGGCAGCGCCCCTACCATCCCGGGTGGCAGTGGGGCGGCACGGTGAGTCCGGCGCTTGGGCTCAGGGGTCCCCAATCCCCAGCGTTGCGGCGCCAGGCCCCTTGGGAGGCACCCTTCGGGGGCCGATCTAGCGTTAGGATTGCCCCCAGGAGGCCGGCAAACCCGATCTGCTGGATATGTGGTGAGCGGAGGGGCGGCTGAGGTGAGGGCGCTGGCAAGCGGGAGCGTGGGCCCAAACATTTTGGCGCGGGGGGCCTTCGAAAGTCCCTGGGGGCTTGGAGGGGCCCGCACTTTCTCCCATACTGAAAGACCAGCGGCGCCCCCCAGCGGCCTGGGTGGAGGTGGGGCGGCAGGGTGAGTCTGGCGCTGGGGCTCGGGGGTCCCCAATCCCCGGCGTTGTGGCGCCAGGAGCGTTGGGCATGGCCCCTTGGGGGCCTACCTAGGGTTAGGCTTAGCCCCTAGGAGGCCGGCAGACCCTGTCCGCCGGCTGTGTGGCGAGTGGAGGGACAGCCCGAGATGAGGGCGCTGGCGAGTGGGAGCATGGACCCCGGCGTTTTGGCGCGGGTGGCCTTCGAAGGTCAACGGGGTCTCGGAGGACTCTGCTCGTTCTCCCACCCTGAATGAACAGTGGCGCCCTTGGCCCCCCAGGTGGCAGCGGGGGGGGCAGGGTGAGTCTGGCGCTGGGGCTCCGGCGTCCCCAATCCCTGGCTCTGTGGCAGTAGGCCCCTCAGGAGGGGACCCTCGTGTGTCGACCTCGGGTTGCAGTTAGCTCACAGAAGGCCGGCAGGCCCAATTCCCCGGCTGTGCGTTGAGTGGAGGGGTGGGCCGAGGTTAGAGTGCTGGCGAGTGGGAGAGTGGGTCCAAGCTCTTTGGCACTGGTGGCCTTTGAAAGTCACCGGGGGCTCGGAGGGCTCTGCCCATTCTCTCGCCCTGAATGAACAGTGGCGCCCCTAGCAGCCCCAGTAGCGGCAGGGGGTGGGGGGATGGGTGAGTCCAGCGCTGGGGCTCCGTGTCCCCAGTGCCCGTCGTTGTGGTGCCAGGCCCCTTGGGAGGGGCCCTCAGGGCAGACCTAGAGTTAGGGTTAGCCCCCAGGATGCCCACAGGCCCGATGCACCAGCTCTGCGGCGAGTGGAGGGGAGGGCCGGGGTGAGGGTGCTGGTAAGCGGGAGCGTGGGTTTAAGCGCTTTCGCACTGGTGGCCTTCAAATGTCGCCAGGGGCCCCATGGGGGTCGAACTAGGGTTATGGTTAGCCCCCAGGATGCCAGCAGGCCCGAAACGCTGTATGTGCGGTGAGTGGAGGGGTGGGACGGGTTGAGTGCGCGGGCGAGCAGGAGCCTGGGTCCAAGCGCTTTCCCGCTGGTGGCCTTCGAAGGTCGCCGGGGGCTTGGAGGGCCCTGCCAGTTCTCCCGCCCTGAATGACCGGCGGCACCCCTAGTGGCCCAGTTCCTGGCGGGGGAGCATGGGGCGTTGGACGCTGGGTCTCGGGGGTCCCCAATCCCCGGCGTTGCGGCGCCAGGTCCCTTGGGAGGGGCCCCTCGGGGGCCGACCTTGGGTTAAGTTTAGCCCCAAGGAGGCCGGGAGGCCCAATCCACCGGCTCTGCGGCGAGCGGAGGGGTGGGCTGAGGTGAGGGCGCTGGCGAACGGCAGCGTGGGCTGAGGCATTTTTGCGCGAAGGACTCGAAGATGGCCGTGGACTCGGAGGGCCGTGCCCTTTCTCCCGCCCTGAATGACTGGCAGAGCCCTTAGCGGCCCCGGGTGGCGGCAGGGCAGCAGGGTAAGTCCGGCGCTGGCGCTGGGTGGCCTTAGAATGTCAATGGAGGCTCGGAGGACTCTGCTCCTTCTCCCGCGTGAATGAATGGCGGCGCCCTTAACGGCCCAGGTGGTTGGGGGCAAGGTGAGTCTGGCGCTGGGGCTCGGGGGTCCCCAATATCCGGTGTTGCGGCGCCAGGCCCCTTGGGAGGGGCCCCTCGGGGGCCGATCTCGTGTTATGGTTAGCCCCCAGAAGCACGGCAGAGCCAATTCTCCAACACTGCATTGAGTGGAGGGGCGGGCCGAGGTGTGGGAACTGGGGAGCGTGACCGTGTGCCCAAGCCTTTTATTGCAGGGGGCCTTCGAAGGTCGCTGGGGGCTCCTAGGGTCCTGTCCATTCTCCCGCCTTGAATGACTGGAGGAGCCCCTAGCAGCCGGGATGGAGGCGGGGCGGCATGGTGAGTCTGGCGCTGGGGCTCGGGGGTCCCCAATATCCGGTGTTGCGGCGCCAGGCCCCTTGGGAGGGGCCCCTCGGGGGCCGATCTCGTGTTATGGTTAGCCCCCAGAAGCACGGCAGAGCCAATTCTCCAACACTGCATTGAGTGGAGGGGCGGGCCGAGGTGTGGGAACTGGGGAGCGTGACCGTGTGCCCAAGCCTTTTACTGCAGGGGGCCTTCGAAGGTCGCTGGGGGCTCCTAGGGTCCTGTCCATTCTCCCGCCTTGAATGACTGGAGGAGCCCCTAGCAGCCCGGATGGAGGCGGGGCGGCATGGTGAGTCTGGCGCTGGGGCTCGGGGGTCCCCAATATCCGGTGTTGCGGCGCCAGGCCCCTTGGGAGGGGCCCATCAAGGTCTGACCTAGGGTTATGGTTAGCCCCCAGGAGGCCAGCAGGCCCGAACCGCCAGCTGTGCTGGGAGCGAGGGGAGGGCCGAGGTGAGGGCGCTGGCGAGCAGGAGCGTGGACCCCAGCGTTTTGGCGCGGGTGGCCTTAGAAGGTCAATGGGGGCTCGGAGGACTCTGCTCCTTCTCCCGCCTGAATGAATGGCGGGGCCCCTGGCGGCCCAGGTGGCGGTTGGGGGCAAGGTGAGTCTGGCGCTGGTGCTCCGGGGTCCCCAATCCTCGGCGTTGCGGAGGCAACTCCTTGGGAGGGGCCCCTCGGGGGCCGATCTCGTGTTATGGTTAGCCCCCAAAAGCACGGCAGGCCCGATTCCCCAACTCTGCGTTGAGTGGAGGGGCGGGCCGAGGTGAGAGCGCTGGCGAGCAGAAGCGTGCGTCCAAGCTCTTTGGCACTGGTGGACTTCGAAGGTCGCAGGGGGCTTGGAGGGCTCTGCCAGTTTTCCCACCCTGAAAGAACGGTGGCGCCCCTAGCGGCCCCAGTGGGGGCTGGGGGGGATGGGAGTGTCGGGCGCTGGGGCTCGGGCATCCCCATATCCGGCGTTGCAGCACAAGGCCCCTTGGAAAGGGCCCCTCGGGGCTGACCTACGGTTAGGGTTAGCCCCCAGGAGGCCAGCAGGCCCGATCCAAGGGCTGTGCGGCAAGCGGCGGGCTGGGCCGAGGTGAGGGCTCTGGGGAGCGGGCGCGTGGGCCCAAGCGTTTGGGCACAGGGGGCCTTCGAAGGTCGCCCGGGGCTTGGAGAGCCCTGTCCGTTCTCCCGCACTGAATGAATGGCGGTGCCCCTAGCGACCCGGGTGGTGGCATGGCAGCACGGTGAGTATGGCGCTGGGGCTCGCGGGTCCCCAATCCCCGGCATTGCAGCGCCAGGCCCCTTGGGAGGGGCCCCTCGGGGGCCAACCTAAGGTTAAGGTTAGCCCCCAGGAGGCCACCAGGCCCCATCCCCCAGCTGTGCGGCAAGCAGAGGGGAGGGCCGTTGTGAGGGTGCTGGCGAGCGGGAGCGTGGGCCCAAGCGTTTTGGCGCGGGGGGGGCCTTCGAAGGTCGCCAGGGGCTTGGAGGGCCCTGCCCGTTCTCCCGCACTGAATGACTGGCGGCGCCCCTAGTGGCCTGGGTGGTGGCGGGGCGGCAGGGTGAGTCCGGCGCTGGGGCTTTGGGGTCCCCAATCCCTGGCTTTGCCGCGCCATGCCCCTGGGGAGGGGCCCCTCAGGGGCTGACGTAGGGTTAGGGTTAGCTCACAGGAGGCCAGCAGGCCGGATCCGCCGGATGTGCGGAGAGCAGAACGGCAGGCCGAGGTGAGGGCACTGGCGAGCGGATGCGTGGGCCCAAGCGTTTTGCCCCGGGGGGCCTTCAAATGTCGCCAGGGACTCGGAGGGTCCTGCCCGTTCTTCCGCCCTGAATGAACGGCAGCGTCCCAAGCGGCCCGGGTGGCGGCGGGGCGGAAAGGTAAGTCCGGCCCTGGGGCTCCGGGGTCCCCAATCCCTGGTGTTGCCGAGCCACACCCCTTGGGAGGGGCCCCTCGGGGGCCGACCTAGGGTTAAGGTTAGCACCCAGAAGACCGGCAGGCCTGATCCACCGGCTGTGCGGTGAGTGGAGGGGCGGGCCAAGGGCAGGGCGCTGAGGAGAGGGAGCATGGGCCCTAGCGTTTTGGCGCAGGGGGACTTCGATGGTCGCCCTAGGCTCAGAAGGCCCTGCCCGTTCTCCCGCCCTGAATGACCGGCGGCGCCCCTACCATCCCGGGTGGCAGTGGGGCGGCACGGTGAGTCCGGCGCTTGGGCTCGGGGGTCCCCAATCCCTGGCGTTGCAGCACTAGGCCCCTTGGAAGGGGGCCTTTGGGGTCGACCTAGCGATTGGGTTACCCCCAGGAGGCCGGCAGTCCCGAACCACTGGATGTGCGGCGATCGGAGGGGCCGGCCGAAGTGAGGGCGCTGGCAAGCGGGAGCGTGGGCCCAGCGTTTGAGCGCGGGTGGGGCCTTCGAAGGTTGCCGGGGCCTCACAGGGCCCTGCCCGTTCTCCCGCCCTGAATGACCTGTGTAGCCCCTAGCGGCAGGGTGGCGGCGGGGCGGCAGGGTGGGTGAGTATGGCACTGGGGCTTGGTGGTCCCCTTCCCCGGGGGTGCAGCGCCATTCCCCTTGGGAGGGGCCCCACGGGGGCCGACTTAGGGTTAGGGTTAGCCCCCAGGAGGCCGGCAGGACCGATCCGCCGGCTGTGCGGCGAGCGGAGTGGCGGGCTGAGGTAGGGCGCTGGCGAATGGGAGCGGTGGGCCCAAGCGTTTTGGCGCGGGGGCTTGTGAAGGTCGCTGGGGGCTCAGAGGGCCCTGCCCGTTTTCCCACCCTGAACGACCTGCAGCGCCCCTAGCGGCCTGGATGACAGCGGGGTGGCTGGGTGAGTTCGGCGCTGGGGCTCGGGGGTCCCCAATCCTCGGCGTTGCGTCGCCCGGCCCCTTGGGAGGGGCCCCTCGGGGGCTGACCTAGTGTTAGGGTTAGCCCCAGGAGGCCGGTAGGCCCGATCTGCCACCTGTGCGGCGAGTGGAGGGCGGGCGAGGTAGGGAGCTGGTGAGCGGTCGAGTAGGCCCAAGCGTTTTGGCGCAGGGGGCCTTCGAATGTCACCGTGGGCTCGGACAGCACTCCCTGTCTCTAGCCCTGAATGACTGGCGGTGCCCCTAGCGTCCCAGGTGAGGGCGGGGCGGCATGGTGAGTCCAGCGCTGGGGCTCAGGGGTCCCCAATCCCCGGCGCTGCCGCGCCAGGCTCCTTAGGAGGGGCCCCTCGGGGGCCGACCTAGGATTAGGGTTAGCCCCCAGGAGGCCCCCAAGCCTGATCCGCCGGCTGTGCTGTGAGCGGAGGGGTGGGCCGAGGTGAGGGTGCTGGCGAGCGGGAGAGAGGGCCCTAGCGTTTTGGCGCAGGGGGCCTTCGAACGTCGCCGGGGGCTCGGACGGCCCTGTCCTTTTCCCGCCCTGAATGACCGGCAGCGCCCCTACCATCCCGGGTGGCAGTGGGGCGGCACGGTGAGTCCGGCGCTTGGGCTCAGGGGTCCCCAATCCCCAGCGTTGCGGCGCCAGGCCCCTTGGGAGGCACCCTTCGGGGGCCGATCTAGCGTTAGGATTGCCCCCAGGAGGCCGGCAAGCCCGATCTGCTGGATATGTGGTGAGCGGAGGGGCGGCTGAGGTGAGGGCGCTGGCAAGCGGGAGCGTGGGCCCAAACATTTTGGCGCGGGGGGCCTTCGAAAGTCCCTGGGGGCTTCGAGGGGCCCGCACTTTCTCCCATACTGAAAGACCAGCGGCGCCCCCCAGCGGCCTGGGTGGAGGTGGGGCGGCAGGGTGAGTCTGGCGCTGGGGCTCGGGGGTCCCCAATCCCCGGCGTTGTGGCGCCAGGAGCGTTGGGCATGGCCCCTTGGGGGCCTACCTAGGGTTAGGCTTAGCCCCTAGGAGGCCGGCAGACCCTGTCCGCCGGCTGTGTGGCGAGTGGAGGGACAGCCCGAGATGAGGGCGCTGGCGAGTGGGAGCATGGACCCCGGCGTTTTGGCGCGGGTGGCCTTCGAAGGTCAACGGGGTCTCGGAGGACTCTGCTCGTTCTCCCACCCTGAATGAACAGTGGCGCCCTTGGCCCCCCAGGTGGCAGCGGGGGGGCAGGGTGAGTCTGGCGCTGGGGCTCCGGCGTCCCCAATCCCTGGCTCTGTGGCAGTAGGCCCCTCAGGAGGGGACCCTCGTGTGTCGACCTCGGGTTGCAGTTAGCTCACAGAAGGCCGGCAGGCCCAATTCCCCGGCTGTGCGTTGAGTGGAGGGGTGGGCCGAGGTTAGAGTGCTGGCGAGTGGGAGAGTGGGTCCAAGCTCTTTGGCACTGGTGGCCTTTGAAAGTCACCGGGGGCTCGGAGGGCTCTGCCCATTCTCTCGCCCTGAATGAACAGTGGCGCCCCTAGCAGCCCCAGTAGCGGCAGGGGGTGGGGGGATGGGTGAGTCCAGCGCTGGGGCTCCGTGTCCCCAGTGCCCGTCGTTGTGGTGCCAGGCCCCTTGGGAGGGGCCCTCAGGGCAGACCTAGAGTTAGGGTTAGCCCCCAGGATGCCCACAGGCCCGATGCACCAGCTCTGCGGCGAGTGGAGGGGAGGGCCGGGGTGAGGGTGCTGGTAAGCGGGAGCGTGGGTTTAAGCGCTTTCGCACTGGTGGCCTTCAAATGTCGCCAGGGGCCCCATGGGGGTCGAACTAGGGTTATGGTTAGCCCCCAGGATGCCAGCAGGCCCGAAACGCTGTATGTGCGGTGAGTGGAGGGGTGGGACGGGTTGAGTGCGCGGGCGAGCAGGAGCCTGGGTCCAAGCGCTTTCCCGCTGGTGGCCTTCGAAGGTCGCCGGGGGCTCGGAGGGCCCTGCCAGTTCTCCCGCCCTGAATGACCGGCGGCACCCCTAGTGGCCCAGTTCCTGGCGGGGGAGCATGGGGCGTCGGACGCTGGGTCTCGGGGGTCCCCAATCCCCGGCGTTGCGGCGCCAGGTCCCTTGGGAGGGGCCCCTCGGGGGCCGACCTTGGGTTAAGTTTAGCCCCAAGGAGGCCGGGAGGCCCAATCCACCGGCTCTGCGGCGAGCGGAGGGGTGGGCTGAGGTGAGGGCGCTGGCGAACGGCAGCGTGGGCTGAGGCATTTTTGCGCGAAGGACTCGAAGATGGCCGTGGACTCGGAGGGCCGTGCCCTTTCTCCCGCCCTGAATGACCGGCAGAGCCCTTAGCGGCCCCGGGTGGCGGCAGGGCAGCAGGGTAAGTCCGGCGCTGGCGCTGGGTGGCCTTAGAATGTCAATGGAGGCTCGGAGGACTCTGCTCCTTCTCCCGCGTGAATGAATGGCGGCGCCCTTAACGGCCCAGGTGGTTGGGGGCAAGGTGAGTCTGGCGCTGGGGCTCGGGGGTCCCCAATATCCGGTGTTGCGGCGCCAGGCCCCTTGGGAGGGGCCCCTCGGGGGCCGATCTCGTGTTATGGTTAGCCCCCAGAAGCACGGCAGAGCCAATTCTCCAACACTGCATTGAGTGGAGGGGCGGGCCGAGGTGTGGGAACTGGGGAGCGTGACCGTGTGCCCAAGCCTTTTATTGCAGGGGGCCTTCGAAGGTCGCTGGGGGCTCCTAGGGTCCTGTCCATTCTCCCGCCTTGAATGACTGGAGGAGCCCCTAGCAGCCCGGATGGAGGCGGGGCGGCATGGTGAGTCTGGCGCTGGGGCTCGGGGGTCCCCAATATCCGGTGTTGCGGCGCCAGGCCCCTTTGGAGGGGCCCCTCGGGGGCCGATCTCGTGTTATGGTTAGCCCCCAGAAGCACGGCAGAGCCAATTCTCCAACACTGCATTGAGTGGAGGGGCGGGCCGAGGTGTGGGAACTGGGGAGCGTGACCGTGTGCCCAAGCCTTTTACTGCAGGGGGCCTTCGAAGGTCGCTGGGGGCTCCTAGGGTCCTGTCCATTCTCCCGCCTTGAATGACTGGAGGAGCCCCTAGCAGCCCGGATGGAGGCGGGGCGGCATGGTGAGTCTGGCGCTGGGGCTCGGGGGTCCCCAATATCCGGTGTTGCGGCGCCAGGCCCCTTGGGAGGGGCCCATCAAGGTCTGACCTAGGGTTATGGTTAGCCCCCAGGAGGCCAGCAGGCCCGAACCGCCAGCTGTGCTGGGAGCGAGGGGAGGGCCGAGGTGAGGGCGCTGGCGAGCAGGAGCGTGGACCCCAGCGTTTTGGCGCGGGTGGCCTTAGAAGGTCAATGGGGGCTCGGAGGACTCTGCTCCTTCTCCCGCCTGAATGAATGGCGGGGCCCCTGGCGGCCCAGGTGGCGGTTGGGGGCAAGGTGAGTCTGGCGCTGGTGCTCCGGGGTCCCCAATCCTCGGCGTTGCGGAGGCAACTCCTTGGGAGGGGCCCCTCGGGGGCCGATCTCGCGTTATGGTTAGCCCCCAAAAGCACGGCAGGCCCGATTCCCCAACTCTGCGTTGAGTGGAGGGGCGGGCCGAGGTGAGAGCGCTGGCGAGCAGAAGCGTGCGTCCAAGCTCTTTGGCACTGGTGGACTTCGAAGGTCGCAGGGGGCTTGGAGGGCTCTGCCAGTTTTCCCACCCTGAAAGAACGGTGGCGCCCCTAGCGGCCCCAGTGGGGGCTGGGGGGGATGGGAGTGTCGGGCGCTGGGGCTCGGGCATCCCCATATCCGGCGTTGCAGCACAAGGCCCCTTGGAAAGGGCCCCTCGGGGCTGACCTACGGTTAGGGTTAGCCCCCAGGAGGCCAGCAGGCCCGATCCAAGGGCTGTGCGGCAAGCGGCGGGCTGGGCCGAGGTGAGGGCTCTGGGGAGCGGGAGCGTGGGCCCAAGCGTTTGGGCACAGGGGGCCTTCGAAGGTCGCCCGGGGCTTGGAGAGCCCTGTCCGTTCTCCCGCACTGAATGAATGGCGGTGCCCCTAGCGACCCGGGTGGTGGCATGGCAGCACGGTGAGTATGGCGCTGGGGCTCGCGGGTCCCCAATCCCCGGCATTGCAGCGCCAGGCCCCTTGGGAGGGGCCCCTCGGGGGCCAACCTAAGGTTAAGGTTAGCCCCCAGGAGGCCACCAGGCCCCATCCCCCAGCTGTGCGGCAAGCAGAGGGGAGGGCCGTTGTGAGGGTGCTGGCGAGCGGGAGCGTGGGCCCAAGCGTTTTGGCGCGGGGGGGGCCTTCGAAGGTCGCCAGGGGCTTGGAGGGCCCTGCCCGTTCTCCCGCACTGAATGACTGGCGGCGCCCCTAGTGGCCTGGGTGGTGGCGGGGCGGCAGGGTGAGTCCGGCGCTGGGGCTTTGGGGTCCCCAATCCCTGGCTTTGCCGCGCCATGCCCCTGGGGAGGGGCCCCTCAGGGGCTGACGTAGGGTTAGGGTTAGCTCACAGGAGGCCAGCAGGCCGGATCCGCCGGATGTGCGGAGAGCAGAACGGCAGGCCGAGGTGAGGGCACTGGCGAGCGGATGCGTGGGCCCAAGCGTTTTGCCCCGGGGGGCCTTCAAATGTCGCCAGGGACTCGGAGGGTCCTGCCCGTTCTTCCGCCCTGAATGAACGGCAGCGTCCCAAGCGGCCCGGGTGGCGGCGGGGCGGAAAGGTAAGTCCGGCCCTGGGGCTCCGGGGTCCCCAATCCCTGGTGTTGCCGAGCCACACCCCTTGGGAGGGGCCCCTCGGGGGCCGACCTAGGGTTAAGGTTAGCACCCAGAAGACCGGCAGGCCTGATCCACCGGCTGTGCGGTGAGTGGAGGGGCGGGCCAAGGGCAGGGCGCTGAGGAGAGGGAGCATGGGCCCTAGCGTTTTGGCGCAGGGGGACTTCGATGGTCGCCCTAGGCTCAGAAGGCCCTGCCCGTTCTCCCGCCCTGAATGACCGGCGGCGCCCCTACCATCCCGGGTGGCAGTGGGGCGGCACGGTGAGTCCGGCGCTTGGGCTCGGGGGTCCCCAATCCCTGGCGTTGCAGCACTAGGCCCCTTGGAAGGGGGCCTTTGGGGTCGACCTAGCGATTGGGTTACCCCCAGGAGGCCGGCAGTCCCGAACCACTGGATGTGCGGCGATCGGAGGGGCCGGCCGAAGTGAGGGCGCTGGCAAGCGGGAGCGTGGGCCCAGCGTTTGAGCGCGGGTGGGGCCTTCGAAGGTTGCCGGGGCCTCACAGGGCCCTGCCCGTTCTCCCGCCCTGAATGACCTGTGTAGCCCCTAGCGGCAGGGTGGCGGCGGGGCGGCAGGGTGGGTGAGTATGGCACTGGGGCTTGGTGGTCCCCTTCCCCGGGGGTGCAGCGCCATTCCCCTTGGGAGGGGCCCCACGGGGGCCGACTTAGGGTTAGGGTTAGCCCCCAGGAGGCCGGCAGGACCGATCCGCCGGCTGTGCGGCGAGCGGAGTGGCGGGCTGAGGTAGGGCGCTGGCGAATGGGAGCGGTGGGCCCAAGCGTTTTGGCGCGGGGGCTTGTGAAGGTCGCTGGGGGCTCAGAGGGCCCTGCCCGTTTTCCCACCCTGAACGACCTGCAGCGCCCCTAGCGGCCTGGATGACAGCGGGGTGGCTGGGTGAGTTCGGCGCTGGGGCTCGGGGGTCCCCAATCCTCGGCGTTGCGTCGCCCGGCCCCTTGGGAGGGGCCCCTCGGGGGCTGACCTAGTGTTAGGGTTAGCCCCAGGAGGCCGGTAGGCCCGATCTGCCACCTGTGCGGCGAGTGGAGGGCGGGCGAGGTAGGGAGCTGGTGAGCGGTCGAGTAGGCCCAAGCGTTTTGGCGCAGGGGGCCTTCGAATGTCACCGTGGGCTCGGACAGCACTCCCTGTCTCTAGCCCTGAATGACTGGCGGTGCCCCTAGCGTCCCAGGTGAGGGCGGGGCGGCATGGTGAGTCCAGCGCTGGGGCTCAGGGGTCCCCAATCCCCGGCGCTGCCGCGCCAGGCTCCTTAGGAGGGGCCCCTCGGGGGCCGACCTAGGATTAGGGTTAGCCCCCAGGAGGCCCCCAAGCCTGATCCGCCGGCTGTGCTGTGAGCGGAGGGGTGGGCCGAGGTGAGGGTGCTGGCGAGCGGGAGAGAGGGCCCTAGCGTTTTGGCGCAGGGGGCCTTCGAACGTCGCCGGGGGCTCGGACGGCCCTGTCCTTTTCCCGCCCTGAATGACCGGCAGCGCCCCTACCATCCCGGGCGGCAGTGGGGCGGCACGGTGAGTCCGGCGCTTGGGCTCAGGGGTCCCCAATCCCCAGCGTTGCGGCGCCAGGCCCCTTGGGAGGCACCCTTCGGGGGCCGATCTAGCGTTAGGATTGCCCCCAGGAGGCCGGCAAGCCCGATCTGCTGGATATGTGGTGAGCGGAGGGGCGGCTGAGGTGAGGGCGCTGGCAAGCGGGAGCGTGGGCCCAAACATTTTGGCGCGGGGGGCCTTCGAAAGTCCCTGGGGGCTTGGAGGGGCCCGCACTTTCTCCCATACTGAAAGACCAGCGGCGCCCCCCAGCGGCCTGGGTGGAGGTGGGGCGGCAGGGTGAGTCTGGCGCTGGGGCTCGGGGGTCCCCAATCCCCGGCGTTGTGGCGCCAGGAGCGTTGGGCATGGCCCCTTGGGGGCCTACCTAGGGTTAGGCTTAGCCCCTAGGAGGCCGGCAGACCCTGTCCGCCGGCTGTGTGGCGAGTGGAGGGACAGCCCGAGATGAGGGCGCTGGCGAGTGGGAGCATGGACCCCGGCGTTTTGGCGCGGGTGGCCTTCGAAGGTCAACGGGGTCTCGGAGGACTCTGCTCGTTCTCCCACCCTGAATGAACAGTGGCGCCCTTGGCCCCCCAGGTGGCAGCGGGGGGGCAGGGTGAGTCTGGCGCTGGGGCTCCGGCGTCCCCAATCCCTGGCTCTGTGGCAGTAGGCCCCTCAGGAGGGGACCCTCGTGTGTCGACCTCGGGTTGCAGTTAGCTCACAGAAGGCCGGCAGGCCCAATTCCCCGGCTGTGCGTTGAGTGGAGGGGTGGGCCGAGGTTAGAGTGCTGGCGAGTGGGAGAGTGGGTCCAAGCTCTTTGGCACTGGTGGCCTTTGAAAGTCACCGGGGGCTCGGAGGGCTCTGCCCATTCTCTCGCCCTGAATGAACAGTGGCGCCCCTAGCAGCCCCAGTAGCGGCAGGGGGTGGGGGGATGGGTGAGTCCAGCGCTGGGGCTCCGTGTCCCCAGTGCCCGTCGTTGTGGTGCCAGGCCCCTTGGGAGGGGCCCTCAGGGCAGACCTAGAGTTAGGGTTAGCCCCCAGGATGCCCACAGGCCCGATGCACCAGCTCTGCGGCGAGTGGAGGGGAGGGCCGGGGTGAGGGTGCTGGTAAGCGGGAGCGTGGGTTTAAGCGCTTTCGCACTGGTGGCCTTCAAATGTCGCCAGGGGCCCCATGGGGGTCGAACTAGGGTTATGGTTAGCCCCCAGGATGCCAGCAGGCCCGAAACGCTGTATGTGCGGTGAGTGGAGGGGTGGGACGGGTTGAGTGCGCGGGCGAGCAGGAGCCTGGGTCCAAGCGCTTTCCCGCTGGTGGCCTTCGAAGGTCGCCGGGGGCTCGGAGGGCCCTGCCAGTTCTCCCGCCCTGAATGACCGGCGGCACCCCTAGTGGCCCAGTTCCTGGCGGGGGAGCATGGGGCGTCGGACCCTGGGTCTCGGGGGTCCCCAATCCCCGGCGTTGCGGCGCCAGGTCCCTTGGGAGGGGCCCCTCGGGGGCCGACCTTGGGTTAAGTTTAGCCCCAAGGAGGCCGGGAGGCCCAATCCACCGGCTCTGCGGCGAGCGGAGGGGTGGGCTGAGGTGAGGGCGCTGGCGAACGGCAGCGTGGGCTGAGGCATTTTTGCGCGAAGGACTCGAAGATGGCCGTGGACTCGGAGGGCCGTGCCCTTTCTCCCGCCCTGAATGACCGGCAGAGCCCTTAGCGGCCCCGGGTGGCGGCAGGGCAGCAGGGTAAGTCCGGCGCTGGCACTGGGTGGCCTTAGAATGTCAATGGAGGCTCGGAGGACTCTGCTCCTTCTCCCGCGTGAATGAATGGCGGCGCCCTTAACGGCCCAGGTGGTTGGGGGCAAGGTGAGTCTGGCGCTGGGGCTCGGGGGTCCCCAATATCCGGTGTTGCGGCGCCAGGCCCCTTGGGAGGGGCCCCTCGGGGGCCGATCTCGTGTTATGGTTAGCCCCCAGAAGCACGGCAGAGCCAATTCTCCAACACTGCATTGAGTGGAGGGGCGGGCCGAGGTGTGGGAACTGGGGAGCGTGACCGTGTGCCCAAGCCTTTTACTGCAGGGGGCCTTCGAAGGTCGCTGGGGGCTCCTAGGGTCCTGTCCATTCTCCCGCCTTGAATGACTGGAGGAGCCCCTAGCAGCCCGGATGGAGGCGGGGCGGCATGGTGAGTCTGGCGCTGGGGCTCGGGGGTCCCCAATATCCGGTGTTGCGGCGCCAGGCCCCTTGGGAGGGGCCCATCAAGGTCTGACCTAGGGTTATGGTTAGCCCCCAGGAGGCCAGCAGGCCCGAACCGCCAGCTGTGCTGGGAGCGAGGGGAGGGCCGAGGTGAGGGCGCTGGCGAGCAGGAGCGTGGACCCCAGCGTTTTGGCGCGGGTGGCCTTAGAAGGTCAATGGGGGCTCGGAGGACTCTGCTCCTTCTCCCGCCTGAATGAATGGCGGGGCCCCTGGCGGCCCAGGTGGCGGTTGGGGGCAAGGTGAGTCTGGCGCTGGTGCTCCGGGGTCCCCAATCCTCGGCGTTGCGGAGGCAACTCCTTGGGAGGGGCCCCTCGTGGGCCGATCTCGTGTTATGGTTAGCCCCCAAAAGCACGGCAGGCCCGATTCCCCAACTCTGCGTTGAGTGGAGGGGCGGGCCGAGGTGAGAGCGCTGGCGAGCAGAAGCGTGCGTCCAAGCTCTTTGGCACTGGTGGACTTCGAAGGTCGCAGGGGGCTTGGAGGGCTCTGCCAGTTTTCCCACCCTGAAAGAACGGTGGCGCCCCTAGCGGCCCCAGTGGGGGCTGGGGGGGATGGGAGTGTCGGGCGCTGGGGCTCGGGCATCCCCATATCCGGCGTTGCAGCACAAGGCCCCTTGGAAAGGGCC
This sequence comes from Ursus americanus, assembly GCF_024610735.1. Taxonomy (NCBI): domain Eukaryota; kingdom Metazoa; phylum Chordata; class Mammalia; order Carnivora; family Ursidae; genus Ursus; species Ursus americanus. Next base: position 51,145 of record NW_028273759.1, on the reverse strand, counting down.
CCTCGGGGCTGACCTACGGTTAGGGTTAGCCCCCAGGAGGCCAGCAGGCCCGATCCAAGGGCTGTGCGGCAAGCGGCGGGCTGGGCCGAGGTGAGGGCTCTGGGGAGCGGGAGCGTGGGCCCAAGCGTTTGGGCACAGGGGGCCTTCGAAGGTCGCCCGGGGCTTGGAGAGCCCTGTCCGTTCTCCCGCACTGAATGAATGGCGGTGCCCCTAGCGACCCGGGTGGTGGCATGGCAGCACGGTGAGTATGGCGCTGGGGCTCGCGGGTCCCCAATCCCCGGCATTGCAGCGCCAGGCCCCTTGGGAGGGGCCCCTCGGGGGCCAACCTAAGGTTAAGGTTAGCCCCCAGGAGGCCACCAGGCCCCATCCCCCAGCTGTGCGGCAAGCAGAGGGGAGGGCCGTTGTGAGGGTGCTGGCGAGCGGGAGCGTGGGCCCAAGCGTTTTGGCGCGGGGGGGGCCTTCGAAGGTCGCCAGGGGCTTGGAGGGCCCTGCCCGTTCTCCCGCACTGAATGACTGGCGGCGCCCCTAGTGGCCTGGGTGGTGGCGGGGCGGCAGGGTGAGTCCGGCGCTGGGGCTTTGGGGTCCCCAATCCCTGGCTTTGCCGCGCCATGCCCCTGGGGAGGGGCCCCTCAGGGGCTGACGTAGGGTTAGGGTTAGCTCACAGGAGGCCAGCAGGCCGGATCCGCCGGATGTGCGGAGAGCAGAAGGGCAGGCCGAGGTGAGGGCACTGGCGAGCGGATGCGTGGGCCCAAGCGTTTTGCCCCGGGGGGCCTTCAAATGTCGCCAGGGACTCGGAGGGTCCTGCCCGTTCTTCCGCCCTGAATGAAGGGCAGCGTCCCAAGCGGCCCGGGTGGCGGCGGGGCGGAAAGGTAAGTCCGGCCCTGGGGCTCCGGGGTCCCCAATCCCTGGTGTTGCCGAGCCACACCCCTTGGGAGGGGCCCCTCGGGGGCCGACCTAGGGTTAAGGTTAGCACCCAGAAGACCGGCAGGCCTGATCCACCGGCTGTGCGGTGAGTGGAGGGGCGGGCCAAGGGCAGGGCGCTGAGGAGAGGGAGCATGGGCCCTAGCGTTTTGGCGCAGGGGGACTTCGATGGTCGCCCTAGGCTCAGAAGGCCCTGCCCGTTCTCCCGCCCTGAATGACCGGCGGCGCCCCTACCATCCCGGGTGGCAGTGGGGCGGCACGGTGAGTCCGGCGCTTGGGCTCGGGGGTCCCCAATCCCTGGCGTTGCAGCACTAGGCCCCTTGGAAGGGGGCCTTTGGGGTCGACCTAGCGATTGGGTTACCCCCAGGAGGCCGGCAGTCCCGAACCACTGGATGTGCGGCGATCGGAGGGGCCGGCCGAAGTGAGGGCGCTGGCAAGCGGGAGCGTGGGCCCAGCGTTTGAGCGCGGGTGGGGCCTTCGAAGGTTGCCGGGGCCTCACAGGGCCCTGCCCGTTCTCCCGCCCTGAATGACCTGTGTAGCCCCTAGCGGCAGGGTGGCGGCGGGGCGGCAGGGTGGGTGAGTATGGCACTGGGGCTTGGTGGTCCCCTTCCCCGGGGGTGCAGCGCCATTCCCCTTGGGAGGGGCCCCACGGGGGCCGACTTAGGGTTAGGGTTAGCCCCCAGGAGGCCGGCAGGACCGATCCGCCGGCTGTGCGGCGAGCGGAGTGGCGGGCTGAGGTAGGGCGCTGGCGAATGGGAGCGGTGGGCCCAAGCGTTTTGGCGCGGGGGCTTGTGAAGGTCGCTGGGGGCTCAGAGGGCCCTGCCCGTTTTCCCACCCTGAACGACCTGCAGCGCCCCTAGCGGCCTGGATGACAGCGGGGTGGCTGGGTGAGTTCGGCGCTGGGGCTCGGGGGTCCCCAATCCTCGGCGTTGCGTCGCCCGGCCCCTTGGGAGGGGCCCCTCGGGGGCTGACCTAGTGTTAGGGTTAGCCCCAGGAGGCCGGTAGGCCCGATCTGCCACCTGTGCGGCGAGTGGAGGGCGGGCGAGGTAGGGAGCTGGTGAGCGGTCGAGTAGGCCCAAGCGTTTTGGCGCAGGGGGCCTTCGAATGTCACCGTGGGCTCGGACAGCACTCCCTGTCTCTAGCCCTGAATGACTGGCGGTGCCCCTAGCGTCCCAGGTGAGGGCGGGGCGGCATGGTGAGTCCAGCGCTGGGGCTCAGGGGTCCCCAATCCCCGGCGCTGCCGCGCCAGGCTCCTTAGGAGGGGCCCCTCGGGGGCCGACCTAGGATTAGGGTTAGCCCCCAGGAGGCCCCCAAGCCTGATCCGCCGGCTGTGCTGTGAGCGGAGGGGTGGGCCGAGGTGAGGGTGCTGGCGAGCGGGAGAGAGGGCCCTAGCGTTTTGGCGCAGGGGGCCTTCGAACGTCGCCGGGGGCTCGGACGGCCCTGTCCTTTTCCCGCCCTGAATGACCGGCAGCGCCCCTACCATCCCGGGTGGCAGTGGGGCGGCACGGTGAGTCCGGCGCTTGGGCTCAGGGGTCCCCAATCCCCAGCGTTGCGGCGCCAGGCCCCTTGGGAGGCACCCTTCGGGGGCCGATCTAGCGTTAGGATTGCCCCCAGGAGGCCGGCAAGCCCGATCTGCTGGATATGTGGTGAGCGGAGGGGCGGCTGAGGTGAGGGCGCTGGCAAGCGGGAGCGTGGGCCCAAACATTTTGGCGCGGGGGGCCTTCGAAAGTCCCTGGGGGCTTGGAGGGGCCCGCACTTTCTCCCATACTGAAAGACCAGCGGCGCCCCCCAGCGGCCTGGGTGGAGGTGGGGCGGCAGGGTGAGTCTGGCGCTGGGGCTCGGGGGTCCCCAATCCCCGGCGTTGTGGCGCCAGGAGCGTTGGGCATGGCCCCTTGGGGGCCTACCTAGGGTTAGGCTTAGCCCCTAGGAGGCCGGCAGACCCTGTCCGCCGGCTGTGTGGCGAGTGGAGGGACAGCCCGAGATGAGGGCGCTGGCGAGTGGGAGCATGGACCCCGGCGTTTTGGCGCGGGTGGCCTTCGAAGGTCAACGGGGTCTCGGAGGACTCTGCTCGTTCTCCCACCCTGAATGAACAGTGGCGCCCTTGGCCCCCCAGGTGGCAGCGGGGGGGCAGGGTGAGTCTGGCGCTGGGGCTCCGGCGTCCCCAATCCCTGGCTCTGTGGCAGTAGGCCCCTCAGGAGGGGACCCTCGTGTGTCGACCTCGGGTTGCAGTTAGCTCACAGAAGGCCGGCAGGCCCAATTCCCCGGCTGTGCGTTGAGTGGAGGGGTGGGCCGAGGTTAGAGTGCTGGCGAGTGGGAGAGTGGGTCCAAGCTCTTTGGCACTGGTGGCCTTTGAAAGTCACCGGGGGCTCGGAGGGCTCTGCCCATTCTCTCGCCCTGAATGAACAGTGGCGCCCCTAGCAGCCCCAGTAGCGGCAGGGGGTGGGGGGATGGGTGAGTCCAGCGCTGGGGCTCCGTGTCCCCAGTGCCCGTCGTTGTGGTGCCAGGCCCCTTGGGAGGGGCCCTCAGGGCAGACCTAGAGTTAGGGTTAGCCCCCAGGATGCCCACAGGCCCGATGCACCAGCTCTGCGGCGAGTGGAGGGGAGGGCCGGGGTGAGGGTGCTGGTAAGCGGGAGCGTGGGTTTAAGCGCTTTCGCACTGGTGGCCTTCAAATGTCGCCAGGGGCCCCATGGGGGTCGAACTAGGGTTATGGTTAGCCCCCAGGATGCCAGCAGGCCCGAAACGCTGTATGTGCGGTGAGTGGAGGGGTGGGACGGGTTGAGTGCGCGGGCGAGCAGGAGCCTGGGTCCAAGCGCTTTCCCGCTGGTGGCCTTCGAAGGTCGCCGGGGGCTCGGAGGGCCCTGCCAGTTCTCCCGCCCTGAATGACCGGCGGCACCCCTAGTGGCCCAGTTCCTGGCGGGGGAGCATGGGGCGTCGGACCCTGGGTCTCGGGGGTCCCCAATCCCCGGCGTTGCGGCGCCAGGTCCCTTGGGAGGGGCCCCTCGGGGGCCGACCTTGGGTTAAGTTTAGCCCCAAGGAGGCCGGGAGGCCCAATCCACCGGCTCTGCGGCGAGCGGAGGGGTGGGCTGAGGTGAGGGCGCTGGCGAACGGCAGCGTGGGCTGAGGCATTTTTGCGCGAAGGACTCGAAGATGGCCGTGGACTCGGAGGGCCGTGCCCTTTCTCCCGCCCTGAATGACCGGCAGAGCCCTTAGCGGCCCCGGGTGGCGGCAGGGCAGCAGGGTAAGTCCGGCGCTGGCGCTGGGTGGCCTTAGAATGTCAATGGAGGCTCGGAGGACTCTGCTCCTTCTCCCGCGTGAATGAATGGCGGCGCCCTTAACGGCCCAGGTGGTTGGGGGCAAGGTGAGTCTGGTGCTGGGGCTCGGGGGTCCCCAATATCCGGTGTTGCGGCGCCAGGCCCCTTGGGAGGGGCCCCTCGGGGGCCGATCTCGTGTTATGGTTAGCCCCCAGAAGCACGGCAGAGCCAATTCTCCAACACTGCATTGAGTGGAGGGGCGGGCCGAGGTGTGGGAACTGGGGAGCGTGACCGTGTGCCCAAGCCTTTTACTGCAGGGGGCCTTCGAAGGTCGCTGGGGGCTCCTAGGGTCCTGTCCATTCTCCCGCCTTGAATGACTGGAGGAGCCCCTAGCAGCCCGGATGGAGGCGGGGCGGCATGGTGAGTCTGGCGCTGGGGCTCGGGGGTCCCCAATATCCGGTGTTGCGGCGCCAGGCCCCTTGGGAGGGGCCCCTCGGGGGCCGATCTCGTGTTATGGTTAGCCCCCAGAAGCACGGCAGAGCCAATTCTCCAACACTGCATTGAGTGGAGGGGCGGGCCGAGGTGTGGGAACTGGGGAGCGTGACCGTGTGCCCAAGCCTTTTACTGCAGGGGGCCTTCGAAGGTCGCTGGGGGCTCCTAGGGTCCTGTCCATTCTCCCGCCTTGAATGACTGGAGGAGCCCCTAGCAGCCCGGATGGAGGCGGGGCGGCATGGTGAGTCTGGCGCTGGGGCTCGGGGGTCCCCAATATCCGGTGTTGCGGCGCCAGGCCCCTTGGGAGGGGCCCATCAAGGTCTGACCTAGGGTTATGGTTAGCCCCCAGGAGGCCAGCAGGCCCGAACCGCCAGCTGTGCTGGGAGCGAGGGGAGGGCCGAGGTGAGGGCGCTGGCGAGCAGGAGCGTGGACCCCAGCGTTTTGGCGCGGGTGGCCTTAGAAGGTCAATGGGGGCTCGGAGGACTCTGCTCCTTCTCCCGCCTGAATGAATGGCGGGGCCCCTGGCGGCCCAGGTGGCGGTTGGGGGCAAGGTGAGTCTGGCGCTGGTGCTCCGGGGTCCCCAATCCTCGGCGTTGCGGAGGCAACTCCTTGGGAGGGGCCCCTCGGGGGCCGATCTCGTGTTATGGTTAGCCCCCAAAAGCACGGCAGGCCCGATTCCCCAACTCTGCGTTGAGTGGAGGGGCGGGCCGAGGTGAGAGCGCTGGCGAGCAGAAGCGTGCGTCCAAGCTCTTTGGCACTGGTGGACTTCGAAGGTCGCAGGGGGCTTGGAGGGCTCTGCCAGTTTTCCCACCCTGAAAGAACGGTGGCGCCCCTAGCGGCCCCAGTGGGGGCTGGGGGGGATGGGAGTGTCGGGCGCTGGGGCTCGGGCATCCCCATATCCGGCGTTGCAGCACAAGGCCCCTTGGAAAGGGCCCCTCGGGGCTGACCTACGGTTAGGGTTAGCCCCCAGGAGGCCAGCAGGCCCGATCCAAGGGCTGTGCGGCAAGCGGCGGGCTGGGCCGAGGTGAGGGCTCTGGGGAGCGGGCGCGTGGGCCCAAGCGTTTGGGCACAGGGGGCCTTCGAAGGTCGCCCGGGGCTTGGAGAGCCCTGTCCGTTCTCCCGCACTGAATGAATGGCGGTGCCCCTAGCGACCCGGGTGGTGGCATGGCAGCACGGTGAGTATGGCGCTGGGGCTCGCGGGTCCCCAATCCCCGGCATTGCAGCGCCAGGCCCCTTGGGAGGGGCCCCTCGGGGGCCAACCTAAGGTTAAGGTTAGCCCCCAGGAGGCCACCAGGCCCCATCCCCCAGCTGTGCAGCAAGCAGAGGGGAGGGCCGTTGTGAGGGTGCTGGCGAGCGGGAGCGTGGGCCCAAGCGTTTTGGCGCGGGGGGGGCCTTCGAAGGTCGCCAGGGGCTTGGAGGGCCCTGCCCGTTCTCCCGCACTGAATGACTGGCGGCGCCCCTAGTGGCCTGGGTGGTGGCGGGGCGGCAGGGTGAGTCCGGCGCTGGGGCTTTGGGGTCCCCAATCCCTGGCTTTGCCGCGCCATGCCCCTGGGGAGGGGCCCCTCAGGGGCTGACGTAGGGTTAGGGTTAGCTCACAGGAGGCCAGCAGGCCGGATCCGCCGGATGTGCGGAGAGCAGAACGGCAGGCCGAGGTGAGGGCACTGGCGAGCGGATGCGTGGGCCCAAGCGTTTTGCCCCGGGGGGCCTTCAAATGTCGCCAGGGACTCGGAGGGTCCTGCCCGTTCTTCCGCCCTGAATGAACGGCAGCGTCCCAAGCGGCCCGGGTGGCGGCGGGGCGGAAAGGTAAGTCCGGCCCTGGGGCTCCGGGGTCCCCAATCCCTGGTGTTGCCGAGCCACACCCCTTGGGAGGGGCCCCTCGGGGGCCGACCTAGGGTTAAGGTTAGCACCCAGAAGACCGGCAGGCCTGATCCACCGGCTGTGCGGTGAGTGGAGGGGCGGGCCAAGGGCAGGGCGCTGAGGAGAGGGAGCATGGGCCCTAGCGTTTTGGCGCAGGGGGACTTCGATGGTCGCCCTAGGCTCAGAAGGCCCTGCCCGTTCTCCCGCCCTGAATGACCGGCGGCGCCCCTACCATCCCGGGTGGCAGTGGGGCGGCACGGTGAGTCCGGCGCTTGGGCTCGGGGGTCCCCAATCCCTGGCGTTGCAGCACTAGGCCCCTTGGAAGGGGGCCTTTGGGGTCGACCTAGCGATTGGGTTACCCCCAGGAGGCCGGCAGTCCCGAACCACTGGATGTGCGGCGATCGGAGGGGCCGGCCGAAGTGAGGGCGCTGGCAAGCGGGAGCGTGGGCCCAGCGTTTGAGCGCGGGTGGGGCCTTCGAAGGTTGCCGGGGCCTCACAGGGCCCTGCCCGTTCTCCCGCCCTGAATGACCTGTGTAGCCCCTAGCGGCAGGGTGGCGGCGGGGCGGCAGGGTGGGTGAGTATGGCACTGGGGCTTGGTGGTCCCCTTCCCCGGGGGTGCAGCGCCATTCCCCTTGGGAGGGGCCCCACGGGGGCCGACTTAGGGTTAGGGTTAGCCCCCAGGAGGCCGGCAGGACCGATCCGCCGGCTGTGCGGCGAGCGGAGTGGCGGGCTGAGGTAGGGCGCTGGCGAATGGGAGCGGTGGGCCCAAGCGTTTTGGCGCGGGGGCTTGTGAAGGTCGCTGGGGGCTCAGAGGGCCCTGCCCGTTTTCCCACCCTGAACGACCTGCAGCGCCCCTAGCGGCCTGGATGACAGCGGGGTGGCTGGGTGAGTTCGGCGCTGGGGCTCGGGGGTCCCCAATCCTCGGCGTTGCGTCGCCCGGCCCCTTGGGAGGGGCCCCTCGGGGGCTGACCTAGTGTTAGGGTTAGCCCCAGGAGGCCGGTAGGCCCGATCTGCCACCTGTGCGGCGAGTGGAGGGCGGGCGAGGTAGGGAGCTGGTGAGCGGTCGAGTAGGCCCAAGCGTTTTGGCGCAGGGAGCCTTCGAATGTCACCGTGGGCTCGGACAGCACTCCCTGTCTCTAGCCCTGAATGACTGGCGGTGCCCCTAGCGTCCCAGGTGAGGGCGGGGCGGCATGGTGAGTCCAGCGCTGGGGCTCAGGGGTCCCCAATCCCCGGCGTTGCCGCGCCAGGCTCCTTAGGAGGGGCCCCTCGGGGGCCGACCTAGGATTAGGGTTAGCCCCCAGGAGGCCCCCAAGCCTGATCCGCCGGCTGTGCTGTGAGCGGAGGGGTGGGCGGAGGTGAGGGTGCTGGCGAGCGGGAGAGAGGGCCCTAGCGTTTTGGCGCAGGGGGCCTTCGAACGTCGCCGGGGGCTCGGACGGCCCTGTCCTTTTCCCGCCCTGAATGACCGGCAGCGCCCCTACCATCCCGGGTGGCAGTGGGGCGGCACGGTGAGTCCGGCGCTTGGGCTCAGGGGTCCCCAATCCCCAGCGTTGCGGCGCCAGGCCCCTTGGGAGGCACCCTTCGGGGGCCGATCTAGCGTTAGGATTGCCCCCAGGAGGCCGGCAAGCCCGATCTGCTGGATATGTGGTGAGCGGAGGGGCGGCTGAGGTGAGGGCGCTGGCAAGCGGGAGCGTGGGCCCAAACATTTTGGCGCGGGGGGCCTTCGAAAGTCCCTGGGGGCTTGGAGGGGCCCGCACTTTCTCCCATACTGAAAGACCAGCGGCGCCCCCCAGCGGCCTGGGTGGAGGTGGGGCGGCAGGGTGAGTCTGGCGCTGGGGCTCGGGGGTCCCCAATCCCCGGCGTTGTGGCGCCAGGAGCGTTGGGCATGGCCCCTTGGGGGCCTACCTAGGGTTAGGCTTAGCCCCTAGGAGGCCGGCAGACCCTGTCCGCCGGCTGTGTGGCGAGTGGAGGGACAGCCCGAGATGAGGGCGCTGGCGAGTGGGAGCATGGACCCCGGCGTTTTGGCGCGGGTGGCCTTCGAAGGTCAACGGGGTCTCGGAGGACTCTGCTCGTTCTCCCACCCTGAATGAACAGTGGCGCCCTTGGCCCCCCAGGTGGCAGCGGGGGGGCAGGGTGAGTCTGGCGCTGGGGCTCCGGCGTCCCCAATCCCTGGCTCTGTGGCAGTAGGCCCCTCAGGAGGGGACCCTCGTGTGTCGACCTCGGGTTGCAGTTAGCTCACAGAAGGCCGGCAGGCCCAATTCCCCGGCTGTGCGTTGAGTGGAGGGGTGGGCCGAGGTTAGAGTGCTGGCGAGTGGGAGAGTGGGTCCAAGCTCTTTGGCACTGGTGGCCTTTGAAAGTCACCGGGGGCTCGGAGGGCTCTGCCCATTCTCTCGCCCTGAATGAACAGTGGCGCCCCTAGCAGCCCCAGTAGCGGCAGGGGGTGGGGGGATGGGTGAGTCCAGCGCTGGGGCTCCGTGTCCCCAGTGCCCGTCGTTGTGGTGCCAGGCCCCTTGGGAGGGGCCCTCAGGGCAGACCTAGAGTTAGGGTTAGCCCCCAGGATGCCCACAGGCCCGATGCACCAGCTCTGCGGCGAGTGGAGGGGAGGGCCGGGGTGAGGGTGCTGGTAAGCCGGAGCGTGGGTTTAAGCGCTTTCGCACTGGTGGCCTTCAAATGTCGCCAGGGGCCCCATGGGGGTCGAACTAGGGTTATGGTTAGCCCCCAGGATGCCAGCAGGCCCGAAACGCTGTATGTGCGGTGAGTGGAGGGGTGGGACGGGTTGAGTGCGCGGGCGAGCAGGAGCCTGGGTCCAAGCGCTTTCCCGCTGGTGGCCTTCGAAGGTCGCCGGGGGCTCGGAGGGCCCTGCCAGTTCTCCCGCCCTGAATGACCGGCGGCACCCCTAGTGGCCCAGTTCCTGGCGGGGGAGCATGGGGCGTCGGACCCTGGGTCTCGGGGGTCCCCAATCCCCGGCGTTGCGGCGCCAGGTCCCTTGGGAGGGGCCCCTCGGGGGCCGACCTTGGGTTAAGTTTAGCCCCAAGGAGGCCGGGAGGCCCAATCCACCGGCTCTGCGGCGAGCGGAGGGGTGGGCTGAGGTGAGGGCGCTGGCGAACGGCAGCGTGGGCTGAGGCATTTTTGCGCGAAGGACTCGAAGATGGCCGTGGACTCGGAGGGCCGTGCCCTTTCTCCCGCCCTGAATGACCGGCAGAGCCCTTAGCGGCCCCGGGTGGCGGCAGGGCAGCAGGGTAAGTCCGGCGCTGGCGCTGGGTGGCCTTAGAATGTCAATGGAGGCTCGGAGGACTCTGCTCCTTCTCCCGCGTGAATGAATGGCGGCGCCCTTAACGGCCCAGGTGGTTGGGGGCAAGGTGAGTCTGGTGCTGGGGCTCGGGGGTCCCCAATATCCGGTGTTGCGGCGCCAGGCCCCTTGGGAGGGGCCCCTCGGGGGCCGATCTCGTGTTATGGTTAGCCCCCAGAAGCACGGCAGAGCCAATTCTCCAACACTGCATTGAGTGGAGGGGCGGGCCGAGGTGTGGGAACTGGGGAGCGTGACCGTGTGCCCAAGCCTTTTACTGCAGGGGGCCTTCGAAGGTCGCTGGGGGCTCCTAGGGTCCTGTCCATTCTCCCGCCTTGAATGACTGGAGGAGCCCCTAGCAGCCCGGATGGAGGCGGGGCGGCATGGTGAGTCTGGCGCTGGGGCTCGGGGGTCCCCAATATCCGGTGTTGCGGCGCCAGGCCCCTTGGGAGGGGCCCCTCGGGGGCCGATCTCGTGTTATGGTTAGCCCCCAGAAGCACGGCAGAGCCAATTCTCCAACACTGCATTGAGTGGAGGGGCGGGCCGAGGTGTGGGAACTGGGGAGCGTGACCGTGTGCCCAAGCCTTTTACTGCAGGGGGCCTTCGAAGGTCGCTGGGGGCTCCTAGGGTCCTGTCCATTCTCCCGCCTTGAATGACTGGAGGAGCCCCTAGCAGCCCGGATGGAGGCGGGGCGGCATGGTGAGTCTGGCGCTGGGGCTCGGGGGTCCCCAATATCCGGTGTTGCGGCGCCAGGCCCCTTGGGAGGGGCCCATCAAGGTCTGACCTAGGGTTATGGTTAGCCCCCAGGAGGCCAGCAGGCCCGAACCGCCAGCTGTGCTGGGAGCGAGGGGAGGGCCGAGGTGAGGGCGCTGGCGAGCAGGAGCGTGGACCCCAGCGTTTTGGCGCGGGTGGCCTTAGAAGGTCAATGGGGGCTCGGAGGACTCTGCTCCTTCTCCCGCCTGAATGAATGGCGGGGCCCCTGGCGGCCCAGGTGGCGGTTGGGGGCAAGGTGAGTCTGGCGCTGGTGCTCCGGGGTCCCCAATCCTCGGCGTTGCGGAGGCAACTCCTTGGGAGGGGCCCCTCGGGGGCCGATCTCGTGTTATGGTTAGCCCCCAAAAGCACGGCAGGCCCGATTCCCCAACTCTGCGTTGAGTGGAGGGGCGGGCCGAGGTGAGAGCGCTGGCGAGCAGAAGCGTGCGTCCAAGCTCTTTGGCACTGGTGGACTTCGAAGGTCGCAGGGGGCTTGGAGGGCTCTGCCAGTTTTCCCACCCTGAAAGAACGGTGGCGCCCCTAGCGGCCCCAGTGGGGGCTGGGGGGGATGGGAGTGTCGGGCGCTGGGGCTCGGGCATCCCCATATCCGGCGTTGCAGCACAAGGCCCCTTGGAAAGTGCCCCTCGGGGCTGACCTACGGTTAGGGTTAGCCCCCAGGAGGCCAGCAGGCCCGATCCAAGGGCTGTGCGGCAAGCGGCGGGCTGGGCCGAGGTGAGGGCTCTGGGGAGCGGGCGCGTGGGCCCAAGCGTTTGGGCACAGGGGGCCTTCGAAGGTCGCCCGGGGCTTGGAGAGCCCTGTCCGTTCTCCCGCACTGAATGAATGGCGGTGCCCCTAGCGACCCGGGTGGTGGCATGGCAGCACGGTGAGTATGGCGCTGGGGCTCGCGGGTCCCCAATCCCCGGCATTGCAGCGCCAGGCCCCTTGGGAGGGGCCCCTCGGGGGCCAACCTAAGGTTAAGGTTAGCCCCCAGGAGGCCACCAGGCCCCATCCCCCAGCTGTGCGGCAAGCAGAGGGGAGGGCCGTTGTGAGGGTGCTGGCGAGCGGGAGCGTGGGCCCAAGCGTTTTGGCGCGGGGGGGGCCTTCGAAGGTCGCCAGGGGCTTGGAGGGCCCTGCCCGTTCTCCCGCACTGAATGACTGGCGGCGCCCCTAGTGGCCTGGGTGGTGGCGGGGCGGCAGGGTGAGTCCGGCGCTGGGGCTTTGGGGTCCCCAATCCCTGGCTTTGCCGCGCCATGCCCCTGGGGAGGGGCCCCTCAGGGGCTGACGTAGGGTTAGGGTTAGCTCACAGGAGGCCAGCAGGCCGGATCCGCCGGATGTGCGGAGAGCAGAACGGCAGGCCGAGGTGAGGGCACTGGCGAGCGGATGCGTGGGCCCAAGCGTTTTGCCCCGGGGGGCCTTCAAATGTCGCCAGGGACTCGGAGGGTCCTGCCCGTTCTTCCGCCCTGAATGAACGGCAGCGTCCCAAGCGGCCCGGGTGGCGGCGGGGCGGAAAGGTAAGTCCGGCCCTGGGGCTCCGGGGTCCCCAATCCCTGGTGTTGCCGAGCCACACCCCTTGGGAGGGGCCCCTCGGGGGCCGACCTAGGGTTAAGGTTAGCACCCAGAAGACCGGCAGGCCTGATCCACCGGCTGTGCGGTGAGTGGAGGGGCGGGCCAAGGGCAGGGCGCTGAGGAGAGGGAGCATGGGCCCTAGCGTTTTGGCGCAGGGGGACTTCGATGGTCGCCCTAGGCTCAGAAGGCCCTGCCCGTTCTCCCGCCCTGAATGACCGGCGGCGCCCCTACCATCCCGGGTGGCAGTGGGGCGGCACGGTGAGTCCGGCGCTTGGGCTCGGGGGTCCCCAATCCCTGGCGTTGCAGCACTAGGCCCCTTGGAAGGGGGCCTTTGGGGTCGACCTAGCGATTGGGTTACCCCCAGGAGGCCGGCAGTCCCGAACCACTGGATGTGCGGCGATCGGAGGGGCCGGCCGAAGTGAGGGCGCTGGCAAGCGGGAGCGTGGGCCCAGCGTTTGAGCGCGGGTGGGGCCTTCGAAGGTTGCCGGGGCCTCACAGGGCCCTGCCCGTTCTCCCGCCCTGAATGACCTGTGTAGCCCCTAGCGGCAGGGTGGCGGCGGGGCGGCAGGGTGGGTGAGTATGGCACTGGGGCTTGGTGGTCCCCTTCCCCGGGGGTGCAGCGCCATTCCCCTTGGGAGGGGCCCCACGGGGGCCGACTTAGGGTTAGGGTTAGCCCCCAGGAGGCCGGCAGGACCGATCCGCCGGCTGTGCGGCGAGCGGAGTGGCGGGCTGAGGTAGGGCGCTGGCGAATGGGAGCGGTGGGCCCAAGCGTTTTGGCGCGGGGGCTTGTGAAGGTCGCTGGGGGCTCAGAGGGCCCTGCCCGTTTTCCCACCCTGAACGACCTGCAGCGCCCCTAGCGGCCTGGATGACAGCGGGGTGGCTGGGTGAGTTCGGCGCTGGGGCTCGGGGGTCCCCAATCCTCGGCGTTGCGTCGCCCGGCCCCTTGGGAGGGGCCCCTCGGGGGCTGACCTAGTGTTAGGGTTAGCCCCAGGAGGCCGGTAGGCCCGATCTGCCACCTGTGCGGCGAGTGGAGGGCGGGCGAGGTAGGGAGCTGGTGAGCGGTCGAGTAGGCCCAAGCGTTTTGGCGCAGGGAGCCTTCGAATGTCACCGTGGGCTCGGACAGCACTCCCTGTCTCTAGCCCTGAATGACTGGCGGTGCCCCTAGCGTCCCAGGTGAGGGCGGGGCGGCATGGTGAGTCCAGCGCTGGGGCTCAGGGGTCCCCAATCCCCGGCGTTGCCGCGCCAGGCTCCTTAGGAGGGGCCCCTCGGGGGCCGACCTAGGATTAGGGTTAGCCCCCAGGAGGCCCCCAAGCCTGATCCGCCGGCTGTGCTGTGAGCGGAGGGGTGGGCGGAGGTGAGGGTGCTGGCGAGCGGGAGAGAGGGCCCTAGCGTTTTGGCGCAGGGGGCCTTCGAACGTCGCCGGGGGCTCGGACGGCCCTGTCCTTTTCCCGCCCTGAATGACCGGCAGCGCCCCTACCATCCCGGGTGGCAGTGGGGCGGCACGGTGAGTCCGGCGCTTGGGCTCAGGGGTCCCCAATCCCCAGCGTTGCGGCGCCAGGCCCCTTGGGAGGCACCCTTCGGGGGCCGATCTAGCGTTAGGATTGCCCCCAGGAGGCCGGCAAGCCCGATCTGCTGGATATGTGGTGAGCGGAGGGGCGGCTGAGGTGAGGGCGCTGGCAAGCGGGAGCGTGGGCCCAAACATTTTGGCGCGGGGGGCCTTCGAAAGTCCCTGGGGGCTTGGAGGGGCCCGCACTTTCTCCCATACTGAAAGACCAGCGGCGCCCCCCAGCGGCCTGGGTGGAGGTGGGGCGGCAGGGTGAGTCTGGCGCTGGGGCTCGGGGGTCCCCAATCCCCGGCGTTGTGGCGCCAGGAGCGTTGGGCATGGCCCCTTGGGGGCCTACCTAGGGTTAGGCTTAGCCCCTAGGAGGCCGGCAGACCCTGTCCGCCGGCTGTGTGGCGAGTGGAGGGACAGCCCGAGATGAGGGCGCTGGCGAGTGGGAGCATGGACCCCGGCGTTTTGGCGCGGGTGGCCTTCGAAGGTCAACGGGGTCTCGGAGGACTCTGCTCGTTCTCCCACCCTGAATGAACAGTGGCGCCCTTGGCCCCCCAGGTGGCAGCGGGGGGGCAGGGTGAGTCTGGCGCTGGGGCTCCGGCGTCCCCAATCCCTGGCTCTGTGGCAGTAGGCCCCTCAGGAGGGGACCCTCGTGTGTCGACCTCGGGTTGCAGTTAGCTCACAGAAGGCCGGCAGGCCCAATTCCCCGGCTGTGCGTTGAGTGGAGGGGTGGGCCGAGGTTAGAGTGCTGGCGAGTGGGAGAGTGGGTCCAAGCTCTTTGGCACTGGTGGCCTTTGAAAGTCACCGGGGGCTCGGAGGGCTCTGCCCATTCTCTCGCCCTGAATGAACAGTGGCGCCCCTAGCAGCCCCAGTAGCGGCAGGGGGTGGGGGGATGGGTGAGTCCAGCGCTGGGGCTCCGTGTCCCCAGTGCCCGTCGTTGTGGTGCCAGGCCCCTTGGGAGGGGCCCTCAGGGCAGACCTAGAGTTAGGGTTAGCCCCCAGGATGCCCACAGGCCCGATGCACCAGCTCTGCGGCGAGTGGAGGGGAGGGCCGGGGTGAGGGTGCTGGTAAGCGGGAGCGTGGGTTTAAGCGCTTTCGCACTGGTGGCCTTCAAATGTCGCCAGGGGCCCCATGGGGGTCGAACTAGGGTTATGGTTAGCCCCCAGGATGCCAGCAGGCCCGAAACGCTGTATGTGCGGTGAGTGGAGGGGTGGGACGGGTTGAGTGCGCGGGCGAGCAGGAGCCTGGGTCCAAGCGCTTTCCCGCTGGTGGCCTTCGAAGGTCGCCGGGGGCTCGGAGGGCCCTGCCAGTTCTCCCGCCCTGAATGACCGGCGGCACCCCTAGTGGCCCAGTTCCTGGCGGGGGAGCATGGGGCGTCGGACCCTGGGTCTCGGGGGTCCCCAATCCCCGGCGTTGCGGCGCCAGGTCCCTTGGGAGGGGCCCCTCGGGGGCCGACCTTGGGTTAAGTTTAGCCCCAAGGAGGCCGGGAGGCCCAATCCACCGGCTCTGCGGCGAGCGGAGGGGTGGGCTGAGGTGAGGGCGCTGGCGAACGGCAGCGTGGGCTGAGGCATTTTTGCGCGAAGGACTCGAAGATGGCCGTGGACTCGGAGGGCCGTGCCCTTTCTCCCGCCCTGAATGACCGGCAGAGCCCTTAGCGGCCCCGGGTGGCGGCAGGGCAGCAGGGTAAGTCCGGCGCTGGCGCTGGGTGGCCTTAGAATGTCAATGGAGGCTCGGAGGACTCTGCTCCTTCTCCCGCGTGAATGAATGGCGGCGCCCTTAACGGCCCAGGTGGTTGGGGGCAAGGTGAGTCTGGTGCTGGGGCTCGGGGGTCCCCAATATCCGGTGTTGCGGCGCCAGGCCCCTTGGGAGGGGCCCCTCGGGGGCCGATCTCGTGTTATGGTTAGCCCCCAGAAGCACGGCAGAGCCAATTCTCCAACACTGCATTGAGTGGAGGGGCGGGCCGAGGTGTGGGAACTGGGGAGCGTGACCGTGTGCCCAAGCCTTTTACTGCAGGGGGCCTTCGAAGGTCGCTGGGGGCTCCTAGGGTCCTGTCCATTCTCCCGCCTTGAATGACTGGAGGAGCCCCTAGCAGCCCGGATGGAGGCGGGGCGGCATGGTGAGTCTGGCGCTGGGGCTCGGGGGTCCCCAATATCCGGTGTTGCGGCGCCAGGCCCCTTGGGAGGGGCCCCTCGGGGGCCGATCTCGTGTTATGGTTAGCCCCCAGAAGCACGGCAGAGCCAATTCTCCAACACTGCATTGAGTGGAGGGGCGGGCCGAGGTGTGGGAACTGGGGAGCGTGACCGTGTGCCCAAGCCTTTTACTGCAGGGGGCCTTCGAAGGTCGCTGGGGGCTCCTAGGGTCCTGTCCATTCTCCCGCCTTGAATGACTGGAGGAGCCCCTAGCAGCCGGGATGGAGGCGGGGCGGCATGGTGAGTCTGGCGCTGGGGCTCGGGGGTCCCCAATATCCGGTGTTGCGGCGCCAGGCCCCTTGGGAGGGGCCCATCAAGGTCTGACCTAGGGTTATGGTTAGCCCCCAGGAGGCCAGCAGGCCCGAACCGCCAGCTGTGCTGGGAGCGAGGGGAGGGCCGAGGTGAGGGCGCTGGCGAGCAGGAGCGTGGACCCCAGCGTTTTGGCGCGGGTGGCCTTAGAAGGTCAATGGGGGCTCGGAGGACTCTGCTCCTTCTCCCGCCTGAATGAATGGCGGGGCCCCTGGCGGCCCAGGTGGCGGTTGGGGGCAAGGTGAGTCTGGCGCTGGTGCTCCGGGGTCCCCAATCCTCGGCGTTGCGGAGGCAACTCCTTGGGAGGGGCCCCTCGGGGGCCGATCTCGTGTTATGGTTAGCCCCCAAAAGCACGGCAGGCCCGATTCCCCAACTCTGCGTTGAGTGGAGGGGCGGGCCGAGGTGAGAGCGCTGGCGAGCAGAAGCGTGCGTCCAAGCTCTTTGGCACTGGTGGACTTCGAAGGTCGCAGGGGGCTTGGAGGGCTCTGCCAGTTTTCCCACCCTGAAAGAACGGTGGCGCCCCTAGCGGCCCCAGTGGGGGCTGGGGGGGATGGGAGTGTCGGGCGCTGGGGCTCGGGCATCCCCATATCCGGCGTTGCAGCACAAGGCCCCTTGGAAAGGGCCCCTCGGGGCTGACCTACGGTTAGGGTTAGCCCCCAGGAGGCCAGCAGGCCCGATCCAAGGGCTGTGCGGCAAGCGGCGGGCTGGGCCGAGGTGAGGGCTCTGGGGAGCGGGAGCGTGGGCCCAAGCGTTTGGGCACAGGGGGCCTTCGAAGGTCGCCCGGGGCTTGGAGAGCCCTGTCCGTTCTCCCGCACTGAATGAATGGCGGTGCCCCTAGCGACCCGGGTGGTGGCATGGCAGCACGGTGAGTATGGCGCTGGGGCTCGCGGGTCCCCAATCCCCGGCATTGCAGCGCCAGGCCCCTTGGGAGGGGCCCCTCGGGGGCCAACCTAAGGTTAAGGTTAGCCCCCAGGAGGCCACCAGGCCCCATCCCCCAGCTGTGCGGCAAGCAGAGGGGAGGGCCGTTGTGAGGGTGCTGGCGAGCGGGAGCGTGGGCCCAAGCGTTTTGGCGCGGGGGGGGCCTTCGAAGGTCGCCAGGGGCTTGGAGGGCCCTGCCCGTTCTCCCGCACTGAATGACTGGCGGCGCCCCTAGTGGCCTGGGTGGTGGCGGGGCGGCAGGGTGAGTCCGGCGCTGGGGCTTTGGGGTCCCCAATCCCTGGCTTTGCCGCGCCATGCCCCTGGGGAGGGGCCCCTCAGGGGCTGACGTAGGGTTAGGGTTAGCTCACAGGAGGCCAGCAGGCCGGATCCGCCGGATGTGCGGAGAGCAGAACGGCAGGCCGAGGTGAGGGCACTGGCGAGCGGATGCGTGGGCCCAAGCGTTTTGCCCCGGGGGGCCTTCAAATGTCGCCAGGGACTCGGAGGGTCCTGCCCGTTCTTCCGCCCTGAATGAACGGCAGCGTCCCAAGCGGCCCGGGTGGCGGCGGGGCGGAAAGGTAAGTCCGGCCCTGGGGCTCCGGGGTCCCCAATCCCTGGTGTTGCCGAGCCACACCCCTTGGGAGGGGCCCCTCGGGGGCCGACCTAGGGTTAAGGTTAGCACCCAGAAGACCGGCAGGCCTGATCCACCGGCTGTGCGGTGAGTGGAGGGGCGGGCCAAGGGCAGGGCGCTGAGGAGAGGGAGCATGGGCCCTAGCGTTTTGGCGCAGGGGGACTTCGATGGTCGCCCTAGGCTCAGAAGGCCCTGCCCGTTCTCCCGCCCTGAATGACCGGCGGCGCCCCTACCATCCCGGGTGGCAGTGGGGCGGCACGGTGAGTCCGGCGCTTGGGCTCGGGGGTCCCCAATCCCTGGCGTTGCAGCACTAGGCCCCTTGGAAGGGGGCCTTTGGGGTCGACCTAGCGATTGGGTTACCCCCAGGAGGCCGGCAGTCCCGAACCACTGGATGTGCGGCGATCGGAGGGGCCGGCCGAAGTGAGGGCGCTGGCAAGCGGGAGCGTGGGCCCAGCGTTTGAGCGCGGGTGGGGCCTTCGAAGGTTGCCGGGGCCTCACAGGGCCCTGCCCGTTCTCCCGCCCTGAATGACCTGTGTAGCCCCTAGCGGCAGGGTGGCGGCGGGGCGGCAGGGTGGGTGAGTATGGCACTGGGGCTTGGTGGTCCCCTTCCCCGGGGGTGCAGCGCCATTCCCCTTGGGAGGGGCCCCACGGGGGCCGACTTAGGGTTAGGGTTAGCCCCCAGGAGGCCGGCAGGACCGATCCGCCGGCTGTGCGGCGAGCGGAGTGGCGGGCTGAGGTAGGGCGCTGGCGAATGGGAGCGGTGGGCCCAAGCGTTTTGGCGCGGGGGCTTGTGAAGGTCGCTGGGGGCTCAGAGGGCCCTGCCCGTTTTCCCACCCTGAACGACCTGCAGCGCCCCTAGCGGCCTGGATGACAGCGGGGTGGCTGGGTGAGTTCGGCGCTGGGGCTCGGGGGTCCCCAATCCTCGGCGTTGCGTCGCCCGGCCCCTTGGGAGGGGCCCCTCGGGGGCTGACCTAGTGTTAGGGTTAGCCCCAGGAGGCCGGTAGGCCCGATCTGCCACCTGTGCGGCGAGTGGAGGGCGGGCGAGGTAGGGAGCTGGTGAGCGGTCGAGTAGGCCCAAGCGTTTTGGCGCAGGGGGCCTTCGAATGTCACCGTGGGCTCGGACAGCACTCCCTGTCTCTAGCCCTGAATGACTGGCGGTGCCCCTAGCGTCCCAGGTGAGGGCGGGGCGGCATGGTGAGTCCAGCGCTGGGGCTCAGGGGTCCCCAATCCCCGGCGCTGCCGCGCCAGGCTCCTTAGGAGGGGCCCCTCGGGGGCCGACCTAGGATTAGGGTTAGCCCCCAGGAGGCCCCCAAGCCTGATCCGCCGGCTGTGCTGTGAGCGGAGGGGTGGGCCGAGGTGAGGGTGCTGGCGAGCGGGAGAGAGGGCCCTAGCGTTTTGGCGCAGGGGGCCTTCGAACGTCGCCGGGGGCTCGGACGGCCCTGTCCTTTTCCCGCCCTGAATGACCGGCAGCGCCCCTACCATCCCGGGCGGCAGTGGGGCGGCACGGTGAGTCCGGCGCTTGGGCTCAGGGGTCCCCAATCCCCAGCGTTGCGGCGCCAGGCCCCTTGGGAGGCACCCTTCGGGGGCCGATCTAGCGTTAGGATTGCCCCCAGGAGGCCGGCAAGCCCGATCTGCTGGATATGTGGTGAGCGGAGGGGCGGCTGAGGTGAGGGCGCTGGCAAGCGGGAGCGTGGGCCCAAACATTTTGGCGCGGGGGGCCTTCGAAAGTCCCTGGGGGCTTGGAGGGGCCCGCACTTTCTCCCATACTGAAAGACCAGCGGCGCCCCCCAGCGGCCTGGGTGGAGGTGGGGCGGCAGGGTGAGTCTGGCGCTGGGGCTCGGGGGTCCCCAATCCCCGGCGTTGTGGCGCCAGGAGCGTTGGGCATGGCCCCTTGGGGGCCTACCTAGGGTTAGGCTTAGCCCCTAGGAGGCCGGCAGACCCTGTCCGCCGGCTGTGTGGCGAGTGGAGGGACAGCCCGAGATGAGGGCGCTGGCGAGTGGGAGCATGGACCCCGGCGTTTTGGCGCGGGTGGCCTTCGAAGGTCAACGGGGTCTCGGAGGACTCTGCTCGTTCTCCCACCCTGAATGAACAGTGGCGCCCTTGGCCCCCCAGGTGGCAGCGGGGGGGCAGGGTGAGTCTGGCGCTGGGGCTCCGGTGTCCCCAATCCCTGGCTCTGTGGCAGTAGGCCCCTCAGGAGGGGACCCTCGTGTGTCGACCTCGGGTTGCAGTTAGCTCACAGAAGGCCGGCAGGCCCAATTCCCCGGCTGTGCGTTGAGTGGAGGGGTGGGCCGAGGTTAGAGTGCTGGCGAGTGGGAGAGTGGGTCCAAGCTCTTTGGCACTGGTGGCCTTTGAAAGTCACCGGGGGCTCGGAGGGCTCTGCCCATTCTCTCGCCCTGAATGAACAGTGGCGCCCCTAGCAGCCCCAGTAGCGGCAGGGGGTGGGGGGATGGGTGAGTCCAGCGCTGGGGCTCCGTGTCCCCAGTGCCCGTCGTTGTGGTGCCAGGCCCCTTGGGAGGGGCCCTCAGGGCAGACCTAGAGTTAGGGTTAGCCCCCAGGATGCCCACAGGCCCGATGCACCAGCTCTGCGGCGAGTGGAGGGGAGGGCCGGGGTGAGGGTGCTGGTAAGCGGGAGCGTGGGTTTAAGCGCTTTCGCACTGGTGGCCTTCAAATGTCGCCAGGGGCCCCATGGGGGTCGAACTAGGGTTATGGTTAGCCCCCAGGATGCCAGCAGGCCCGAAACGCTGTATGTGCGGTGAGTGGAGGGGTGGGACGGGTTGAGTGCGCGGGCGAGCAGGAGCCTGGGTCCAAGCGCTTTCCCGCTGGTGGCCTTCGAAGGTCGCCGGGGGCTCGGAGGGCCCTGCCAGTTCTCCCGCCCTGAATGACCGGCGGCACCCCTAGTGGCCCAGTTCCTGGCGGGGGAGCATGGGGCGTCGGACCCTGGGTCTCGGGGGTCCCCAATCCCCGGCGTTGCGGCGCCAGGTCCCTTGGGAGGGGCCCCTCGGGGGCCGACCTTGGGTTAAGTTTAGCCCCAAGGAGGCCGGGAGGCCCAATCCACCGGCTCTGCGGCGAGCGGAGGGGTGGGCTGAGGTGAGGGCGCTGGCGAACGGCAGCGTGGGCTGAGGCATTTTTGCGCGAAGGACTCGAAGATGGCCGTGGACTCGGAGGGCCGTGCCCTTTCTCCCGCCCTGAATGACCGGCAGAGCCCTTAGCGGCCCCGGGTGGCGGCAGGGCAGCAGGGTAAGTCCGGCGCTGGCGCTGGGTGGCCTTAGAATGTCAATGGAGGCTCGGAGGACTCTGCTCCTTCTCCCGCGTGAATGAATGGCGGCGCCCTTAACGGCCCAGGTGGTTGGGGGCAAGGTGAGTCTGGTGCTGGGGCTCGGGGGTCCCCAATATCCGGTGTTGCGGCGCCAGGCCCCTTGGGAGGGGCCCCTCGGGGGCCGATCTCGTGTTATGGTTAGCCCCCAGAAGCACGGCAGAGCCAATTCTCCAACACTGCATTGAGTGGAGGGGCGGGCCGAGGTGTGGGAACTGGGGAGCGTGACCGTGTGCCCAAGCCTTTTACTGCAGGGGGCCTTCGAAGGTCGCTGGGGGCTCCTAGGGTCCTGTCCATTCTCCCGCCTTGAATGACTGGAGGAGCCCCTAGCAGCCCGGATGGAGGCGGGGCGGCATGGTGAGTCTGGCGCTGGGGCTCGGGGGTCCCCAATATCCGGTGTTGCGGCGCCAGGCCCCTTGGGAGGGGCCCCTCGGGGGCCGATCTCGTGTTATGGTTAGCCCCCAGAAGCACGGCAGAGCCAATTCTCCAACACTGCATTGAGTGGAGGGGCGGGCCGAGGTGTGGGAACTGGGGAGCGTGACCGTGTGCCCAAGCCTTTTACTGCAGGGGGCCTTCGAAGGTCGCTGGGGGCTCCTAGGGTCCTGTCCATTCTCCCGCCTTGAATGACTGGAGGAGCCCCTAGCAGCCCGGATGGAGGCGGGGCGGCATGGTGAGTCTGGCGCTGGGGCTCGGGGGTCCCCAATATCCGGTGTTGCGGCGCCAGGCCCCTTGGGAGGGGCCCATCAAGGTCTGACCTAGGGTTATGGTTAGCCCCCAGGAGGCCAGCAGGCCCGAACCGCCAGCTGTGCTGGGAGCGAGGGGAGGGCCGAGGTGAGGGCGCTGGCGAGCAGGAGCGTGGACCCCAGCGTTTTGGCGCGGGTGGCCTTAGAAGGTCAATGGGGGCTCGGAGGACTCTGCTCCTTCTCCCGCCTGAATGAATGGCGGGGCCCCTGGCGGCCCAGGTGGCGGTTGGGGGCAAGGTGAGTCTGGCGCTGGTGCTCCGGGGTCCCCAATCCTCGGCGTTGCGGAGGCAACTCCTTGGGAGGGGCCCCTCGGGGGCCGATCTCGTGTTATGGTTAGCCCCCAAAAGCACGGCAGGCCCGATTCCCCAACTCTGCGTTGAGTGGAGGGGCGGGCCGAGGTGAGAGCGCTGGCGAGCAGAAGCGTGCGTCCAAGCTCTTTGGCACTGGTGGACTTCGAAGGTCGCAGGGGGCTTGGAGGGCTCTGCCAGTTTTCCCACCCTGAAAGAACGGTGGCGCCCCTAGCGGCCCCAGTGGGGGCTGGGGGGGATGGGAGTGTCGGGCGCTGGGGCTCGGGCATCCCCATATCCGGCGTTGCAGCACAAGGCCCCTTGGAAAGGGCCCCTCGGGGCTGACCTACGGTTAGGGTTAGCCCCCAGGAGGCCAGCAGGCCCGATCCAAGGGCTGTGCGGCAAGCGGCGGGCTGGGCCGAGGTGAGGGCTCTGGGGAGCGGGAGCGTGGGCCCAAGCGTTTGGGCACAGGGGGCCTTCGAAGGTCGCCCGGGGCTTGGAGAGCCCTGTCCGTTCTCCCGCACTGAATGAATGGCGGTGCCCCTAGCGACCCGGGTGGTGGCATGGCAGCACGGTGAGTATGGCGCTGGGGCTCGCGGGTCCCCAATCCCCGGCATTGCAGCGCCAGGCCCCTTGGGAGGGGCCCCTCGGGGGCCAACCTAAGGTTAAGGTTAGCCCCCAGGAGGCCACCAGGCCCCATCCCCCAGCTGTGCGGCAAGCAGAGGGGAGGGCCGTTGTGAGGGTGCTGGCGAGCGGGAGCGTGGGCCCAAGCGTTTTGGCGCGGGGGGGGCCTTCGAAGGTCGCCAGGGGCTTGGAGGGCCCTGCCCGTTCTCCCGCACTGAATGACTGGCGGCGCCCCTAGTGGCCTGGGTGGTGGCGGGGCGGCAGGGTGAGTCCGGCGCTGGGGCTTTGGGGTCCCCAATCCCTGGCTTTGCCGCGCCATGCCCCTGGGGAGGGGCCCCTCAGGGGCTGACGTAGGGTTAGGGTTAGCTCACAGGAGGCCAGCAGGCCGGATCCGCCGGATGTGCGGAGAGCAGAACGGCAGGCCGAGGTGAGGGCACTGGCGAGCGGATGCGTGGGCCCAAGCGTTTTGCCCCGGGGGGCCTTCAAATGTCGCCAGGGACTCGGAGGGTCCTGCCCGTTCTTCCGCCCTGAATGAACGGCAGCGTCCCAAGCGGCCCGGGTGGCGGCGGGGCGGAAAGGTAAGTCCGGCCCTGGGGCTCCGGGGTCCCCAATCCCTGGTGTTGCCGAGCCACACCCCTTGGGAGGGGCCCCTCGGGGGCCGACCTAGGGTTAAGGTTAGCACCCAGAAGACCGGCAGGCCTGATCCACCGGCTGTGCGGTGAGTGGAGGGGCGGGCCAAGGGCAGGGCGCTGAGGAGAGGGAGCATGGGCCCTAGCGTTTTGGCGCAGGGGGACTTCGATGGTCGCCCTAGGCTCAGAAGGCCCTGCCCGTTCTCCCGCCCTGAATGACCGGCGGCGCCCCTACCATCCCGGGTGGCAGTGGGGCGGCACGGTGAGTCCGGCGCTTGGGCTCGGGGGTCCCCAATCCCTGGCGTTGCAGCACTAGGCCCCTTGGAAGGGGGCCTTTGGGGTCGACCTAGCGATTGGGTTACCCCCAGGAGGCCGGCAGTCCCGAACCACTGGATGTGCGGCGATCGGAGGGGCCGGCCGAAGTGAGGGCGCTGGCAAGCGGGAGCGTGGGCCCAGCGTTTGAGCGCGGGTGGGGCCTTCGAAGGTTGCCGGGGCCTCACAGGGCCCTGCCCGTTCTCCCGCCCTGAATGACCTGTGTAGCCCCTAGCGGCAGGGTGGCGGCGGGGCGGCAGGGTGGGTGAGTATGGCACTGGGGCTTGGTGGTCCCCTTCCCCGGGGGTGCAGCGCCATTCCCCTTGGGAGGGGCCCCACGGGGGCCGACTTAGGGTTAGGGTTAGCCCCCAGGAGGCCGGCAGGACCGATCCGCCGGCTGTGCGGCGAGCGGAGTGGCGGGCTGAGGTAGGGCGCTGGCGAATGGGAGCGGTGGGCCCAAGCGTTTTGGCGCGGGGGCTTGTGAAGGTCGCTGGGGGCTCAGAGGGCCCTGCCCGTTTTCCCACCCTGAACGACCTGCAGCGCCCCTAGCGGCCTGGATGACAGCGGGGTGGCTGGGTGAGTTCGGCGCTGGGGCTCGGGGGTCCCCAATCCTCGGCGTTGCGTCGCCCGGCCCCTTGGGAGGGGCCCCTCGGGGGCTGACCTAGTGTTAGGGTTAGCCCCAGGAGGCCGGTAGGCCCGATCTGCCACCTGTGCGGCGAGTGGAGGGCGGGCGAGGTAGGGAGCTGGTGAGCGGTCGAGTAGGCCCAAGCGTTTTGGCGCAGGGGGCCTTCGAATGTCACCGTGGGCTCGGACAGCACTCCCTGTCTCTAGCCCTGAATGACTGGCGGTGCCCCTAGCGTCCCAGGTGAGGGCGGGGCGGCATGGTGAGTCCAGCGCTGGGGCTCAGGGGTCCCCAATCCCCGGCGCTGCCGCGCCAGGCTCCTTAGGAGGGGCCCCTCGGGGGCCGACCTAGGATTAGGGTTAGCCCCCAGGAGGCCCCCAAGCCTGATCCGCCGGCTGTGCTGTGAGCGGAGGGGTGGGCCGAGGTGAGGGTGCTGGCGAGCGGGAGAGAGGGCCCTAGCGTTTTGGCGCAGGGGGCCTTCGAACGTCGCCGGGGGCTCGGACGGCCCTGTCCTTTTCCCGCCCTGAATGACCGGCAGCGCCCCTACCATCCCGGGCGGCAGTGGGGCGGCACGGTGAGTCCGGCGCTTGGGCTCAGGGGTCCCCAATCCCCAGCGTTGCGGCGCCAGGCCCCTTGGGAGGCACCCTTCGGGGGCCGATCTAGCGTTAGGATTGCCCCCAGGAGGCCGGCAAGCCCGATCTGCTGGATATGTGGTGAGCGGAGGGGCGGCTGAGGTGAGGGCGCTGGCAAGCGGGAGCGTGGGCCCAAACATTTTGGCGCGGGGGGCCTTCGAAAGTCCCTGGGGGCTTGGAGGGGCCCGCACTTTCTCCCATACTGAAAGACCAGCGGCGCCCCCCAGCGGCCTGGGTGGAGGTGGGGCGGCAGGGTGAGTCTGGCGCTGGGGCTCGGGGGTCCCCAATCCCCGGCGTTGTGGCGCCAGGAGCGTTGGGCATGGCCCCTTGGGGGCCTACCTAGGGTTAGGCTTAGCCCCTAGGAGGCCGGCAGACCCTGTCCGCCGGCTGTGTGGCGAGTGGAGGGACAGCCCGAGATGAGGGCGCTGGCGAGTGGGAGCATGGACCCCGGCGTTTTGGCGCGGGTGGCCTTCGAAGGTCAACGGGGTCTCGGAGGACTCTGCTCGTTCTCCCACCCTGAATGAACAGTGGCGCCCTTGGCCCCCCAGGTGGCAGCGGGGGGGCAGGGTGAGTCTGGCGCTGGGGCTCCGGCGTCCCCAATCCCTGGCTCTGTGGCAGTAGGCCCCTCAGGAGGGGACCCTCGTGTGTCGACCTCGGGTTGCAGTTAGCTCACAGAAGGCCGGCAGGCCCAATTCCCCGGCTGTGCGTTGAGTGGAGGGGTGGGCCGAGGTTAGAGTGCTGGCGAGTGGGAGAGTGGGTCCAAGCTCTTTGGCACTGGTGGCCTTTGAAAGTCACCGGGGGCTCGGAGGGCTCTGCCCATTCTCTCGCCCTGAATGAACAGTGGCGCCCCTAGCAGCCCCAGTAGCGGCAGGGGGTGGGGGGATGGGTGAGTCCAGCGCTGGGGCTCCGTGTCCCCAGTGCCCGTCGTTGTGGTGCCAGGCCCCTTGGGAGGGGCCCTCAGGGCAGACCTAGAGTTAGGGTTAGCCCCCAGGATGCCCACAGGCCCGATGCACCAGCTCTGCGGCGAGTGGAGGGGAGGGCCGGGGTGAGGGTGCTGGTAAGCGGGAGCGTGGGTTTAAGCGCTTTCGCACTGGTGGCCTTCAAATGTCGCCAGGGGCCCCATGGGGGTCGAACTAGGGTTATGGTTAGCCCCCAGGATGCCAGCAGGCCCGAAACGCTGTATGTGCGGTGAGTGGAGGGGTGGGACGGGTTGAGTGCGCGGGCGAGCAGGAGCCTGGGTCCAAGCGCTTTCCCGCTGGTGGCCTTCGAAGGTCGCCGGGGGCTCGGAGGGCCCTGCCAGTTCTCCCGCCCTGAATGACCGGCGGCACCCCTAGTGGCCCAGTTCCTGGCGGGGGAGCATGGGGCGTCGGACCCTGGGTCTCGGGGGTCCCCAATCCCCGGCGTTGCGGCGCCAGGTCCCTTGGGAGGGGCCCCTCGGGGGCCGACCTTGGGTTAAGTTTAGCCCCAAGGAGGCCGGGAGGCCCAATCCACCGGCTCTGCGGCGAGCGGAGGGGTGGGCTGAGGTGAGGGCGCTGGCGAACGGCAGCGTGGGCTGAGGCATTTTTGCGCGAAGGACTCGAAGATGGCCGTGGACTCGGAGGGCCGTGCCCTTTCTCCCGCCCTGAATGACCGGCAGAGCCCTTAGCGGCCCCGGGTGGCGGCAGGGCAGCAGGGTAAGTCCGGCGCTGGCGCTGGGTGGCCTTAGAATGTCAATGGAGGCTCGGAGGACTCTGCTCCTTCTCCCGCGTGAATGAATGGCGGCGCCCTTAACGGCCCAGGTGGTTGGGGGCAAGGTGAGTCTGGCGCTGGGGCTCGGGGGTCCCCAATATCCGGTGTTGCGGCGCCAGGCCCCTTGGGAGGGGCCCCTCGGGGGCCGATCTCGTGTTATGGTTAGCCCCCAGAAGCACGGCAGAGCCAATTCTCCAACACTGCATTGAGTGGAGGGGCGGGCCGAGGTGTGGGAACTGGGGAGCGTGACCGTGTGCCCAAGCCTTTTACTGCAGGGGGCCTTCGAAGGTCGCTGGGGGCTCCTAGGGTCCTGTCCATTCTCCCGCCTTGAATGACTGGAGGAGCCCCTAGCAGCCCGGATGGAGGCGGGGCGGCATGGTGAGTCTGGCGCTGGGGCTCGGGGGTCCCCAATATCCGGTGTTGCGGCGCCAGGCCCCTTGGGAGGGGCCCATCAAGGTCTGACCTAGGGTTATGGTTAGCCCCCAGGAGGCCAGCAGGCCCGAACCGCCAGCTGTGCTGGGAGCGAGGGGAGGGCCGAGGTGAGGGCGCTGGCGAGCAGGAGCGTGGACCCCAGCGTTTTGGCGCGGGTGGCCTTAGAAGGTCAATGGGGGCTCGGAGGACTCTGCTCCTTCTCCCGCCTGAATGAATGGCGGGGCCCCTGGCGGCCCAGGTGGCGGTTGGGGGCAAGGTGAGTCTGGCGCTGGTGCTCCGGGGTCCCCAATCCTCGGCGTTGCGGAGGCAACTCCTTGGGAGGGGCCCCTCGTGGGCCGATCTCGTGTTATGGTTAGCCCCCAAAAGCACGGCAGGCCCGATTCCCCAACTCTGCGTTGAGTGGAGGGGCGGGCCGAGGTGAGAGCGCTGGCGAGCAGAAGCGTGCGTCCAAGCTCTTTGGCACTGGTGGACTTCGAAGGTCGCAGGGGGCTTGGAGGGCTCTGCCAGTTTTCCCACCCTGAAAGAACGGTGGCGCCCCTAGCGGCCCCAGTGGGGGCTGGGGGGGATGGGAGTGTCGGGCGCTGGGGCTCGGGCATCCCCATATCCGGCGTTGCAGCACAAGGCCCCTTGGAAAGGGCCCCTCGGGGCTGACCTACGGTTAGGGTTAGCCCCCAGGAGGCCAGCAGGCCCGATCCAAGGGCTGTGCGGCAAGCGGCGGGCTGGGCCGAGGTGAGGGCTCTGGGGAGCGGGAGCGTGGGCCCAAGCGTTTGGGCACAGGGGGCCTTCGAAGGTCGCCCGGGGCTTGGAGAGCCCTGTCCGTTCTCCCGCACTGAATGAATGGCGGTGCCCCTAGCGACCCGGGTGGTGGCATGGCAGCACGGTGAGTATGGCGCTGGGGCTCGCGGGTCCCCAATCCCCGGCATTGCAGCGCCAGGCCCCTTGGGAGGGGCCCCTCGGGGGCCAACCTAAGGTTAAGGTTAGCCCCCAGGAGGCCACCAGGCCCCATCCCCCAGCTGTGCGGCAAGCAGAGGGGAGGGCCGTTGTGAGGGTGCTGGCGAGCGGGAGCGTGGGCCCAAGCGTTTTGGCGCGGGGGGGGCCTTCGAAGGTCGCCAGGGGCTTGGAGGGCCCTGCCCGTTCTCCCGCACTGAATGACTGGCGGCGCCCCTAGTGGCCTGGGTGGTGGCGGGGCGGCAGGGTGAGTCCGGCGCTGGGGCTTTGGGGTCCCCAATCCCTGGCTTTGCCGCGCCATGCCCCTGGGGAGGGGCCCCTCAGGGGCTGACGTAGGGTTAGGGTTAGCTCACAGGAGGCCAGCAGGCCGGATCCGCCGGATGTGCGGAGAGCAGAAGGGCAGGCCGAGGTGAGGGCACTGGCGAGCGGATGCGTGGGCCCAAGCGTTTTGCCCCGGGGGGCCTTCAAATGTCGCCAGGGACTCGGAGGGTCCTGCCCGTTCTTCCGCCCTGAATGAACGGCAGCGTCCCAAGCGGCCCGGGTGGCGGCGGGGCGGAAAGGTAAGTCCGGCCCTGGGGCTCCGGGGTCCCCAATCCCTGGTGTTGCCGAGCCACACCCCTTGGGAGGGGCCCCTCGGGGGCCGACCTAGGGTTAAGGTTAGCACCCAGAAGACCGGCAGGCCTGATCCACCGGCTGTGCGGTGAGTGGAGGGGCGGGCCAAGGGCAGGGCGCTGAGGAGAGGGAGCATGGGCCCTAGCGTTTTGGCGCAGGGGGACTTCGATGGTCGCCCTAGGCTCAGAAGGCCCTGCCCGTTCTCCCGCCCTGAATGACCGGCGGCGCCCCTACCATCCCGGGTGGCAGTGGGGCGGCACGGTGAGTCCGGCGCTTGGGCTCGGGGGTCCCCAATCCCTGGCGTTGCAGCACTAGGCCCCTTGGAAGGGGGCCTTTGGGGTCGACCTAGCGATTGGGTTACCCCCAGGAGGCCGGCAGTCCCGAACCACTGGATGTGCGGCGATCGGAGGGGCCGGCCGAAGTGAGGGCGCTGGCAAGCGGGAGCGTGGGCCCAGCGTTTGAGCGCGGGTGGGGCCTTCGAAGGTTGCCGGGGCCTCACAGGGCCCTGCCCGTTCTCCCGCCCTGAATGACCTGTGTAGCCCCTAGCGGCAGGGTGGCGGCGGGGCGGCAGGGTGGGTGAGTATGGCACTGGGGCTTGGTGGTCCCCTTCCCCGGGGGTGCAGCGCCATTCCCCTTGGGAGGGGCCCCACGGGGGCCGACTTAGGGTTAGGGTTAGCCCCCAGGAGGCCGGCAGGACCGATCCGCCGGCTGTGCGGCGAGCGGAGTGGCGGGCTGAGGTAGGGCGCTGGCGAATGGGAGCGGTGGGCCCAAGCGTTTTGGCGCGGGGGCTTGTGAAGGTCGCTGGGGGCTCAGAGGGCCCTGCCCGTTTTCCCCACCCTGAACGACCTGCAGCGCCCCTAGCGGCCTGGATGACAGCGGGGTGGCTGGGTGAGTTCGGCGCTGGGGCTCGGGGGTCCCCAATCCTCGGCGTTGCGTCGCCCGGCCCCTTGGGAGGGGCCCCTCGGGGGCTGACCTAGTGTTAGGGTTAGCCCCAGGAGGCCGGTAGGCCCGATCTGCCACCTGTGCGGCGAGTGGAGGGCGGGCGAGGTAGGGAGCTGGTGAGCGGTCGAGTAGGCCCAAGCGTTTTGGCGCAGGGGGCCTTCGAATGTCACCGTGGGCTCGGACAGCACTCCCTGTCTCTAGCCCTGAATGACTGGCGGTGCCCCTAGCGTCCCAGGTGAGGGCGGGGCGGCATGGTGAGTCCAGCGCTGGGGCTCAGGGGTCCCCAATCCCCGGCGCTGCCGCGCCAGGCTCCTTAGGAGGGGCCCCTCGGGGGCCGACCTAGGATTAGGGTTAGCCCCCAGGAGGCCCCCAAGCCTGATCCGCCGGCTGTGCTGTGAGCGGAGGGGTGGGCCGAGGTGAGGGTGCTGGCGAGCGGGAGAGAGGGCCCTAGCGTTTTGGCGCAGGGGGCCTTCGAACGTCGCCGGGGGCTCGGACGGCCCTGTCCTTTTCCCGCCCTGAATGACCGGCAGCGCCCCTACCATCCCGGGCGGCAGTGGGGCGGCACGGTGAGTCCGGCGCTTGGGCTCAGGGGTCCCCAATCCCCAGCGTTGCGGCGCCAGGCCCCTTGGGAGGCACCCTTCGGGGGCCGATCTAGCGTTAGGATTGCCCCCAGGAGGCCGGCAAGCCCGATCTGCTGGATATGTGGTGAGCGGAGGGGCGGCTGAGGTGAGGGCGCTGGCAAGCGGGAGCGTGGGCCCAAACATTTTGGCGCGGGGGGCCTTCGAAAGTCCCTGGGGGCTTGGAGGGGCCCGCACTTTCTCCCATACTGAAAGACCAGCGGCGCCCCCCAGCGGCCTGGGTGGAGGTGGGGCGGCAGGGTGAGTCTGGCGCTGGGGCTCGGGGGTCCCCAATCCCCGGCGTTGTGGCGCCAGGAGCGTTGGGCATGGCCCCTTGGGGGCCTACCTAGGGTTAGGCTTAGCCCCTAGGAGGCCGGCAGACCCTGTCCGCCGGCTGTGTGGCGAGTGGAGGGACAGCCCGAGATGAGGGCGCTGGCGAGTGGGAGCATGGACCCCAGCGTTTTGGCGCGGGTGGCCTTCGAAGGTCAACGGGGTCTCGGAGGACTCTGCTCGTTCTCCCACCCTGAATGAACAGTGGCGCCCTTGGCCCCCCAGGTGGCAGCGGGGGGGCAGGGTGAGTCTGGCGCTGGGGCTCCGGCGTCCCCAATCCCTGGCTCTGTGGCAGTAGGCCCCTCAGGAGGGGACCCTCGTGTGTCGACCTCGGGTTGCAGTTAGCTCACAGAAGGCCGGCAGGCCCAATTCCCCGGCTGTGCGTTGAGTGGAGGGGTGGGCCGAGGTTAGAGTGCTGGCGAGTGGGAGAGTGGGTCCAAGCTCTTTGGCACTGGTGGCCTTTGAAAGTCACCGGGGGCTCGGAGGGCTCTGCCCATTCTCTCGCCCTGAATGAACAGTGGCGCCCCTAGCAGCCCCAGTAGCGGCAGGGGGTGGGGGGATGGGTGAGTCCAGCGCTGGGGCTCCGTGTCCCCAGTGCCCGTCGTTGTGGTGCCAGGCCCCTTGGGAGGGGCCCTCAGGGCAGACCTAGAGTTAGGGTTAGCCCCCAGGATGCCCACAGGCCCGATGCACCAGCTCTGCGGCGAGTGGAGGGGAGGGCCGGGGTGAGGGTGCTGGTAAGCGGGAGCGTGGGTTTAAGCGCTTTCGCACTGGTGGCCTTCAAATGTCGCCAGGGGCCCCATGGGGGTCGAACTAGGGTTATGGTTAGCCCCCAGGATGCCAGCAGGCCCGAAACGCTGTATGTGCGGTGAGTGGAGGGGTGGGACGGGTTGAGTGCGCGGGCGAGCAGGAGCCTGGGTCCAAGCGCTTTCCCGCTGGTGGCCTTCGAAGGTCGCCGGGGGCTCGGAGGGCCCTGCCAGTTCTCCCGCCCTGAATGACCGGCGGCACCCCTAGTGGCCCAGTTCCTGGCGGGGGAGCATGGGGCGTCGGACCCTGGGTCTCGGGGGTCCCCAATCCCCGGCGTTGCGGCGCCAGGTCCCTTGGGAGGGGCCCCTCGGGGGCCGACCTTGGGTTAAGTTTAGCCCCAAGGAGGCCGGGAGGCCCAATCCACCGGCTCTGCGGCGAGCGGAGGGGTGGGCTGAGGTGAGGGCGCTGGCGAACGGCAGCGTGGGCTGAGGCATTTTTGCGCGAAGGACTCGAAGATGGCCGTGGACTCGGAGGGCCGTGCCCTTTCTCCCGCCCTGAATGACCGGCAGAGCCCTTAGCGGCCCCGGGTGGCGGCAGGGCAGCAGGGTAAGTCCGGCGCTGGCGCTGGGTGGCCTTAGAATGTCAATGGAGGCTCGGAGGACTCTGCTCCTTCTCCCGCGTGAATGAATGGCGGCGCCCTTAACGGCCCAGGTGGTTGGGGGCAAGGTGAGTCTGGTGCTGGGGCTCGGGGGTCCCCAATATCCGGTGTTGCGGCGCCAGGCCCCTTGGGAGGGGCCCCTCGGGGGCCGATCTCGTGTTATGGTTAGCCCCCAGAAGCACGGCAGAGCCAATTCTCCAACACTGCATTGAGTGGAGGGGCGGGCCGAGGTGTGGGAACTGGGGAGCGTGACCGTGTGCCCAAGCCTTTTACTGCAGGGGGCCTTCGAAGGTCGCTGGGGGCTCCTAGGGTCCTGTCCATTCTCCCGCCTTGAATGACTGGAGGAGCCCCTAGCAGCCCGGATGGAGGCGGGGCGGCATGGTGAGTCTGGCGCTGGGGCTCGGGGGTCCCCAATATCCGGTGTTGCGGCGCCAGGCCCCTTGGGAGGGGCCCCTCGGGGGCCGATCTCGTGTTATGGTTAGCCCCCAGAAGCACGGCAGAGCCAATTCTCCAACACTGCATTGAGTGGAGGGGCGGGCCGAGGTGTGGGAACTGGGGAGCGTGACCGTGTGCCCAAGCCTTTTACTGCAGGGGGCCTTCGAAGGTCGCTGGGGGCTCCTAGGGTCCTGTCCATTCTCCCGCCTTGAATGACTGGAGGAGCCCCTAGCAGCCTGGATGGAGGCGGGGCGGCATGGTGAGTCTGGCGCTGGGGCTCGGGGGTCCCCAATATCCGGTGTTGCGGCGCCAGGCCCCTTGGGAGGGGCCCATCAAGGTCTGACCTAGGGTTATGGTTAGCCCCCAGGAGGCCAGCAGGCCCGAACCGCCAGCTGTGCTGGGAGCGAGGGGAGGGCCGAGGTGAGGGCGCTGGCGAGCAGGAGCGTGGACCCCAGCGTTTTGGCGCGGGTGGCCTTAGAAGGTCAATGGGGGCTCGGAGGACTCTGCTCCTTCTCCCGCCTGAATGAATGGCGGGGCCCCTGGCGGCCCAGGTGGCGGTTGGGGGCAAGGTGAGTCTGGCGCTGGTGCTCCGGGGTCCCCAATCCTCGGCGTTGCGGAGGCAACTCCTTGGGAGGGGCCCCTCGGGGGCCGATCTCGTGTTATGGTTAGCCCCCAAAAGCACGGCAGGCCCGATTCCCCAACTCTGCGTTGAGTGGAGGGGCGGGCCGAGGTGAGAGCGCTGGCGAGCAGAAGCGTGCGTCCAAGCTCTTTGGCACTGGTGGACTTCGAAGGTCGCAGGGGGCTTGGAGGGCTCTGCCAGTTTTTCCCACCCTGAAAGAACGGTGGCGCCCCTAGCGGCCCCAGTGGGGGCTGGGGGGGATGGGAGTGTCGGGCGCTGGGGCTCGGGCATCCCCATATCCGGCGTTGCAGCACAAGGCCCCTTGGAAAGGGCCCCTCGGGGCTGACCTACGGTTAGGGTTAGCCCCCAGGAGGCCAGCAGGCCCGATCCAAGGGCTGTGCGGCAAGCGGCGGGCTGGGCCGAGGTGAGGGCTCTGGGGAGCGGGAGCGTGGGCCCAAGCGTTTGGGCACAGGGGGCCTTCGAAGGTCGCCCGGGGCTTGGAGAGCCCTGTCCGTTCTCCCGCACTGAATGAATGGCGGTGCCCCTAGCGACCCGGGTGGTGGCATGGCAGCACGGTGAGTATGGCGCTGGGGCTCGCGGGTCCCCAATCCCCGGCATTGCAGCGCCAGGCCCCTTGGGAGGGGCCCCTCGGGGGCCAACCTAAGGTTAAGGTTAGCCCCCAGGAGGCCACCAGGCCCCATCCCCCAGCTGTGCGGCAAGCAGAGGGGAGGGCCGTTGTGAGGGTGCTGGCGAGCGGGAGCGTGGGCCCAAGCGTTTTGGCGCGGGGGGGGCCTTCGAAGGTCGCCAGGGGCTTGGAGGGCCCTGCCCGTTCTCCCGCACTGAATGACTGGCGGCGCCCCTAGTGGCCTGGGTGGTGGCGGGGCGGCAGGGTGAGTCCGGCGCTGGGGCTTTGGGGTCCCCAATCCCTGGCTTTGCCGCGCCATGCCCCTGGGGAGGGGCCCCTCAGGGGCTGACGTAGGGTTAGGGTTAGCTCACAGGAGGCCAGCAGGCCGGATCCGCCGGATGTGCGGAGAGCAGAACGGCAGGCCGAGGTGAGGGCACTGGCGAGCGGATGCGTGGGCCCAAGCGTTTTGCCCCGGGGGGCCTTCAAATGTCGCCAGGGACTCGGAGGGTCCTGCCCGTTCTTCCGCCCTGAATGAAGGGCAGCGTCCCAAGCGGCCCGGGTGGCGGCGGGGCGGAAAGGTAAGTCCGGCCCTGGGGCTCCGGGGTCCCCAATCCCTGGTGTTGCCGAGCCACACCCCTTGGGAGGGGCCCCTCGGGGGCCGACCTAGGGTTAAGGTTAGCACCCAGAAGACCGGCAGGCCTGATCCACCGGCTGTGCGGTGAGTGGAGGGGCGGGCCAAGGGCAGGGCGCTGAGGAGAGGGAGCATGGGCCCTAGCGTTTTGGCGCAGGGGGACTTCGATGGTCGCCCTAGGCTCAGAAGGCCCTGCCCGTTCTCCCGCCCTGAATGACCGGCGGCGCCCCTACCATCCCGGGTGGCAGTGGGGCGGCACGGTGAGTCCGGCGCTTGGGCTCGGGGGTCCCCAATCCCTGGCGTTGCAGCACTAGGCCCCTTGGAAGGGGGCCTTTGGGGTCGACCTAGCGATTGGGTTACCCCCAGGAGGCCGGCAGTCCCGAACCACTGGATGTGCGGCGATCGGAGGGGCCGGCCGAAGTGAGGGCGCTGGCAAGCGGGAGCGTGGGCCCAGCGTTTGAGCGCGGGTGGGGCCTTCGAAGGTTGCCGGGGCCTCACAGGGCCCTGCCCGTTCTCCCGCCCTGAATGACCTGTGTAGCCCCTAGCGGCAGGGTGGCGGCGGGGCGGCAGGGTGGGTGAGTATGGCACTGGGGCTTGGTGGTCCCCTTCCCCGGGGGTGCAGCGCCATTCCCCTTGGGAGGGGCCCCACGGGGGCCGACTTAGGGTTAGGGTTAGCCCCCAGGAGGCCGGCAGGACCGATCCGCCGGCTGTGCGGCGAGCGGAGTGGCGGGCTGAGGTAGGGCGCTGGCGAATGGGAGCGGTGGGCCCAAGCGTTTTGGCGCGGGGGCTTGTGAAGGTCGCTGGGGGCTCAGAGGGCCCTGCCCGTTTTCCCACCCTGAACGACCTGCAGCGCCCCTAGCGGCCTGGATGACAGCGGGGTGGCTGGGTGAGTTCGGCGCTGGGGCTCGGGGGTCCCCAATCCTCGGCGTTGCGTCGCCCGGCCCCTTGGGAGGGGCCCCTCGGGGGCTGACCTAGTGTTAGGGTTAGCCCCAGGAGGCCGGTAGGCCCGATCTGCCACCTGTGCGGCGAGTGGAGGGCGGGCGAGGTAGGGAGCTGGTGAGCGGTCGAGTAGGCCCAAGCGTTTTGGCGCAGGGAGCCTTCGAATGTCACCGTGGGCTCGGACAGCACTCCCTGTCTCTAGCCCTGAATGACTGGCGGTGCCCCTAGCGTCCCAGGTGAGGGCGGGGCGGCATGGTGAGTCCAGCGCTGGGGCTCAGGGGTCCCCAATCCCCGGCGTTGCCGCGCCAGGCTCCTTAGGAGGGGCCCCTCGGGGGCCGACCTAGGATTAGGGTTAGCCCCCAGGAGGCCCCCAAGCCTGATCCGCCGGCTGTGCTGTGAGCGGAGGGGTGGGCGGAGGTGAGGGTGCTGGCGAGCGGGAGAGAGGGCCCTAGCGTTTTGGCGCAGGGGGCCTTCGAACGTCGCCGGGGGCTCGGACGGCCCTGTCCTTTTCCCGCCCTGAATGACCGGCAGCGCCCCTACCATCCCGGGTGGCAGTGGGGCGGCACGGTGAGTCCGGCGCTTGGGCTCAGGGGTCCCCAATCCCCAGCGTTGCGGCGCCAGGCCCCTTGGGAGGCACCCTTCGGGGGCCGATCTAGCGTTAGGATTGCCCCCAGGAGGCCGGCAAGCCCGATCTGCTGGATATGTGGTGAGCGGAGGGGCGGCTGAGGTGAGGGCGCTGGCAAGCGGGAGCGTGGGCCCAAACATTTTGGCGCGGGGGGCCTTCGAAAGTCCCTGGGGGCTTGGAGGGGCCCGCACTTTCTCCCATACTGAAAGACCAGCGGCGCCCCCCAGCGGCCTGGGTGGAGGTGGGGCGGCAGGGTGAGTCTGGCGCTGGGGCTCGGGGGTCCCCAATCCCCGGCGTTGTGGCGCCAGGAGCGTTGGGCATGGCCCCTTGGGGGCCTACCTAGGGTTAGGCTTAGCCCCTAGGAGGCCGGCAGACCCTGTCCGCCGGCTGTGTGGCGAGTGGAGGGACAGCCCGAGATGAGGGCGCTGGCGAGTGGGAGCATGGACCCCGGCGTTTTGGCGCGGGTGGCCTTCGAAGGTCAACGGGGTCTCGGAGGACTCTGCTCGTTCTCCCACCCTGAATGAACAGTGGCGCCCTTGGCCCCCCAGGTGGCAGCGGGGGGGCAGGGTGAGTCTGGCGCTGGGGCTCCGGCGTCCCCAATCCCTGGCTCTGTGGCAGTAGGCCCCTCAGGAGGGGACCCTCGTGTGTCGACCTCGGGTTGCAGTTAGCTCACAGAAGGCCGGCAGGCCCAATTCCCCGGCTGTGCGTTGAGTGGAGGGGTGGGCCGAGGTTAGAGTGCTGGCGAGTGGGAGAGTGGGTCCAAGCTCTTTGGCACTGGTGGCCTTTGAAAGTCACCGGGGGCTCGGAGGGCTCTGCCCATTCTCTCGCCCTGAATGAACAGTGGCGCCCCTAGCAGCCCCAGTAGCGGCAGGGGGTGGGGGGATGGGTGAGTCCAGCGCTGGGGCTCCGTGTCCCCAGTGCCCGTCGTTGTGGTGCCAGGCCCCTTGGGAGGGGCCCTCAGGGCAGACCTAGAGTTAGGGTTAGCCCCCAGGATGCCCACAGGCCCGATGCACCAGCTCTGCGGCGAGTGGAGGGGAGGGCCGGGGTGAGGGTGCTGGTAAGCGGGAGCGTGGGTTTAAGCGCTTTCGCACTGGTGGCCTTCAAATGTCGCCAGGGGCCCCATGGGGGTCGAACTAGGGTTATGGTTAGCCCCCAGGATGCCAGCAGGCCCGAAACGCTGTATGTGCGGTGAGTGGAGGGGTGGGACGGGTTGAGTGCGCGGGCGAGCAGGAGCCTGGGTCCAAGCGTTTTCCCGCTGGTGGCCTTCGAAGGTCGCCGGGGGCTCGGAGGGCCCTGCCAGTTCTCCCGCCCTGAATGACCGGCGGCACCCCTAGTGGCCCAGTTCCTGGCGGGGGAGCATGGGGCGTCGGACCCTGGGTCTCGGGGGTCCCCAATCCCCGGCGTTGCGGCGCCAGGTCCCTTGGGAGGGGCCCCTCGGGGGCCGACCTTGGGTTAAGTTTAGCCCCAAGGAGGCCGGGAGGCCCAATCCACCGGCTCTGCGGCGAGCGGAGGGGTGGGCTGAGGTGAGGGCGCTG
Source organism: Ursus americanus (assembly GCF_024610735.1). Lineage (NCBI taxonomy): Eukaryota > Metazoa > Chordata > Mammalia > Carnivora > Ursidae > Ursus > Ursus americanus. The sequence goes on along the minus strand of NW_028273759.1, from coordinate 13,847 downwards.
GCGAACGGCAGCGTGGGCTGAGGCATTTTTGCGCGAAGGACTCGAAGATGGCCGTGGACTCGGAGGGCCGTGCCCTTTCTCCCGCCCTGAATGACCGGCAGAGCCCTTAGCGGCCCCGGGTGGCGGCAGGGCAGCAGGGTAAGTCCGGCGCTGGCGCTGGGTGGCCTTAGAATGTCAATGGAGGCTCGGAGGACTCTGCTCCTTCTCCCGCCTGAATGAATGGCGGCGCCCTTAACGGCCCAGGTGGTTGGGGGCAAGGTGAGTCTGGTGCTGGGGCTCGGGGGTCCCCAATATCCGGTGTTGCGGCGCCAGGCCCCTTGGGAGGGGCCCCTCGGGGGCCGATCTCGTGTTATGGTTAGCCCCCAGAAGCACGGCAGAGCCAATTCTCCAACACTGCATTGAGTGGAGGGGCGGGCCGAGGTGTGGGAACTGGGGAGCGTGACCGTGTGCCCAAGCCTTTTACTGCAGGGGGCCTTCGAAGGTCGCTGGGGGCTCCTAGGGTCCTGTCCATTCTCCCGCCTTGAATGACTGGAGGAGCCCCTAGCAGCCCGGATGGAGGCGGGGCGGCATGGTGAGTCTGGCGCTGGGGCTCGGGGGTCCCCAATATCCGGTGTTGCGGCGCCAGGCCCCTTGGGAGGGGCCCCTCGGGGGCCGATCTCGTGTTATGGTTAGCCCCCAGAAGCACGGCAGAGCCAATTCTCCAACACTGCATTGAGTGGAGGGGCGGGCCGAGGTGTGGGAACTGGGGAGCGTGACCGTGTGCCCAAGCCTTTTACTGCAGGGGGCCTTCGAAGGTCGCTGGGGGCTCCTAGGGTCCTGTCCATTCTCCCGCCTTGAATGACTGGAGGAGCCCCTAGCAGCCCGGATGGAGGCGGGGCGGCATGGTGAGTCTGGCGCTGGGGCTCGGGGGTCCCCAATATCCGGTGTTGCGGCGCCAGGCCCCTTGGGAGGGGCCCATCAAGGTCTGACCTAGGGTTATGGTTAGCCCCCAGGAGGCCAGCAGGCCCGAACCGCCAGCTGTGCTGGGAGCGAGGGGAGGGCCGAGGTGAGGGCGCTGGCGAGCAGGAGCGTGGACCCCAGCGTTTTGGCGCGGGTGGCCTTAGAAGGTCAATGGGGGCTCGGAGGACTCTGCTCCTTCTCCCGCCTGAATGAATGGCGGGGCCCCTGGCGGCCCAGGTGGCGGTTGGGGGCAAGGTGAGTCTGGCGCTGGTGCTCCGGGGTCCCCAATCCTCGGCGTTGCGGAGGCAACTCCTTGGGAGGGGCCCCTCGGGGGCCGATCTCGTGTTATGGTTAGCCCCCAAAAGCACGGCAGGCCCGATTCCCCAACTCTGCGTTGAGTGGAGGGGCGGGCCGAGGTGAGAGCGCTGGCGAGCAGAAGCGTGCGTCCAAGCTCTTTGGCACTGGTGGACTTCGAAGGTCGCAGGGGGCTTGGAGGGCTCTGCCAGTTTTCCCACCCTGAAAGAACGGTGGCGCCCCTAGCGGCCCCAGTGGGGGCTGGGGGGGATGGGAGTGTCGGGCGCTGGGGCTCGGGCATCCCCATATCCGGCGTTGCAGCACAAGGCCCCTTGGAAAGGGCCCCTCGGGGCTGACCTACGGTTAGGGTTAGCCCCCAGGAGGCCAGCAGGCCCGATCCAAGGGCTGTGCGGCAAGCGGCGGGCTGGGCCGAGGTGAGGGCTCTGGGGAGCGGGAGCGTGGGCCCAAGCGTTTGGGCACAGGGGGCCTTCGAAGGTCGCCCGGGGCTTGGAGAGCCCTGTCCGTTCTCCCGCACTGAATGAATGGCGGTGCCCCTAGCGACCCGGGTGGTGGCATGGCAGCACGGTGAGTATGGCGCTGGGGCTCGCGGGTCCCCAATCCCCGGCATTGCAGCGCCAGGCCCCTTGGGAGGGGCCCCTCGGGGGCCAACCTAAGGTTAAGGTTAGCCCCCAGGAGGCCACCAGGCCCCATCCCCCAGCTGTGCGGCAAGCAGAGGGGAGGGCCGTTGTGAGGGTGCTGGCGAGCGGGAGCGTGGGCCCAAGCGTTTTGGCGCGGGGGGGGCCTTCGAAGGTCGCCAGGGGCTTGGAGGGCCCTGCCCGTTCTCCCGCACTGAATGACTGGCGGCGCCCCTAGTGGCCTGGGTGGTGGCGGGGCGGCAGGGTGAGTCCGGCGCTGGGGCTTTGGGGTCCCCAATCCCTGGCTTTGCCGCGCCATGCCCCTGGGGAGGGGCCCCTCAGGGGCTGACGTAGGGTTAGGGTTAGCTCACAGGAGGCCAGCAGGCCGGATCCGCCGGATGTGCGGAGAGCAGAACGGCAGGCCGAGGTGAGGGCACTGGCGAGCGGATGCGTGGGCCCAAGCGTTTTGCCCCGGGGGGCCTTCAAATGTCGCCAGGGACTCGGAGGGTCCTGCCCGTTCTTCCGCCCTGAATGAAGGGCAGCGTCCCAAGCGGCCCGGGTGGCGGCGGGGCGGAAAGGTAAGTCCGGCCCTGGGGCTCCGGGGTCCCCAATCCCTGGTGTTGCCGAGCCACACCCCTTGGGAGGGGCCCCTCGGGGGCCGACCTAGGGTTAAGGTTAGCACCCAGAAGACCGGCAGGCCTGATCCACCGGCTGTGCGGTGAGTGGAGGGGCGGGCCAAGGGCAGGGCGCTGAGGAGAGGGAGCATGGGCCCTAGCGTTTTGGCGCAGGGGGACTTCGATGGTCGCCCTAGGCTCAGAAGGCCCTGCCCGTTCTCCCGCCCTGAATGACCGGCGGCGCCCCTACCATCCCGGGTGGCAGTGGGGCGGCACGGTGAGTCCGGCGCTTGGGCTCGGGGGTCCCCAATCCCTGGCGTTGCAGCACTAGGCCCCTTGGAAGGGGGCCTTTGGGGTCGACCTAGCGATTGGGTTACCCCCAGGAGGCCGGCAGTCCCGAACCACTGGATGTGCGGCGATCGGAGGGGCCGGCCGAAGTGAGGGCGCTGGCAAGCGGGAGCGTGGGCCCAGCGTTTGAGCGCGGGTGGGGCCTTCGAAGGTTGCCGGGGCCTCACAGGGCCCTGCCCGTTCTCCCGCCCTGAATGACCTGTGTAGCCCCTAGCGGCAGGGTGGCGGCGGGGCGGCAGGGTGGGTGAGTATGGCACTGGGGCTTGGTGGTCCCCTTCCCCGGGGGTGCAGCGCCATTCCCCTTGGGAGGGGCCCCACGGGGGCCGACTTAGGGTTAGGGTTAGCCCCCAGGAGGCCGGCAGGACCGATCCGCCGGCTGTGCGGCGAGCGGAGTGGCGGGCTGAGGTAGGGCGCTGGCGAATGGGAGCGGTGGGCCCAAGCGTTTTGGCGCGGGGGCTTGTGAAGGTCGCTGGGGGCTCAGAGGGCCCTGCCCGTTTTCCCACCCTGAACGACCTGCAGCGCCCCTAGCGGCCTGGATGACAGCGGGGTGGCTGGGTGAGTTCGGCGCTGGGGCTCGGGGGTCCCCAATCCTCGGCGTTGCGTCGCCCGGCCCCTTGGGAGGGGCCCCTCGGGGGCTGACCTAGTGTTAGGGTTAGCCCCAGGAGGCCGGTAGGCCCGATCTGCCACCTGTGCGGCGAGTGGAGGGCGGGCGAGGTAGGGAGCTGGTGAGCGGTCGAGTAGGCCCAAGCGTTTTGGCGCAGGGGGCCTTCGAATGTCACCGTGGGCTCGGACAGCACTCCCTGTCTCTAGCCCTGAATGACTGGCGGTGCCCCTAGCGTCCCAGGTGAGGGCGGGGCGGCATGGTGAGTCCAGCGCTGGGGCTCAGGGGTCCCCAATCCCCGGCGCTGCCGCGCCAGGCTCCTTAGGAGGGGCCCCTCGGGGGCCGACCTAGGATTAGGGTTAGCCCCCAGGAGGCCCCCAAGCCTGATCCGCCGGCTGTGCTGTGAGCGGAGGGGTGGGCCGAGGTGAGGGTGCTGGCGAGCGGGAGAGAGGGCCCTAGCGTTTTGGCGCAGGGGGCCTTCGAACGTCGCCGGGGGCTCGGACGGCCCTGTCCTTTTCCCGCCCTGAATGACCGGCAGCGCCCCTACCATCCCGGGCGGCAGTGGGGCGGCACGGTGAGTCCGGCGCTTGGGCTCAGGGGTCCCCAATCCCCAGCGTTGCGGCGCCAGGCCCCTTGGGAGGCACCCTTCGGGGGCCGATCTAGCGTTAGGATTGCCCCCAGGAGGCCGGCAAGCCCGATCTGCTGGATATGTGGTGAGCGGAGGGGCGGCTGAGGTGAGGGCGCTGGCAAGCGGGAGCGTGGGCCCAAACATTTTGGCGCGGGGGGCCTTCGAAAGTCCCTGGGGGCTTGGAGGGGCCCGCACTTTCTCCCATACTGAAAGACCAGCGGCGCCCCCCAGCGGCCTGGGTGGAGGTGGGGCGGCAGGGTGAGTCTGGCGCTGGGGCTCGGGGGTCCCCAATCCCCGGCGTTGTGGCGCCAGGAGCGTTGGGCATGGCCCCTTGGGGGCCTACCTAGGGTTAGGCTTAGCCCCTAGGAGGCCGGCAGACCCTGTCCGCCGGCTGTGTGGCGAGTGGAGGGACAGCCCGAGATGAGGGCGCTGGCGAGTGGGAGCATGGACCCTGGCGTTTTGGCGCGGGTGGCCTTCGAAGGTCAACGGGGTCTCGGAGGACTCTGCTCGTTCTCCCACCCTGAATGAACAGTGGCGCCCTTGGCCCCCCAGGTGGCAGCGGGGGGGCAGGGTGAGTCTGGCGCTGGGGCTCCGGCGTCCCCAATCCCTGGCTCTGTGGCAGTAGGCCCCTCAGGAGGGGACCCTCGTGTGTCGACCTCGGGTTGCAGTTAGCTCACAGAAGGCCGGCAGGCCCAATTCCCCGGCTGTGCGTTGAGTGGAGGGGTGGGCCGAGGTTAGAGTGCTGGCGAGTGGGAGAGTGGGTCCAAGCTCTTTGGCACTGGTGGCCTTTGAAAGTCACCGGGGGCTCGGAGGGCTCTGCCCATTCTCTCGCCCTGAATGAACAGTGGCGCCCCTAGCAGCCCCAGTAGCGGCAGGGGGTGGGGGGATGGGTGAGTCCAGCGCTGGGGCTCCGTGTCCCCAGTGCCCGTCGTTGTGGTGCCAGGCCCCTTGGGAGGGGCCCTCAGGGCAGACCTAGAGTTAGGGTTAGCCCCCAGGATGCCCACAGGCCCGATGCACCAGCTCTGCGGCGAGTGGAGGGGAGGGCCGGGGTGAGGGTGCTGGTAAGCGGGAGCGTGGGTTTAAGCGCTTTCGCACTGGTGGCCTTCAAATGTCGCCAGGGGCCCCATGGGGGTCGAACTAGGGTTATGGTTAGCCCCCAGGATGCCAGCAGGCCCGAAACGCTGTATGTGCGGTGAGTGGAGGGGTGGGACGGGTTGAGTGCGCGGGCGAGCAGGAGCCTGGGTCCAAGCGCTTTCCCGCTGGTGGCCTTCGAAGGTCGCCGGGGGCTCGGAGGGCCCTGCCAGTTCTCCCGCCCTGAATGACCGGCGGCACCCCTAGTGGCCCAGTTCCTGGCGGGGGAGCATGGGGCGTCGGACCCTGGGTCTCGGGGGTCCCCAATCCCCGGCGTTGCGGCGCCAGGTCCCTTGGGAGGGGCCCCTCGGGGGCCGACCTTGGGTTAAGTTTAGCCCCAAGGAGGCCGGGAGGCCCAATCCACCGGCTCTGCGGCGAGCGGAGGGGTGGGCTGAGGTGAGGGCGCTGGCGAACGGCAGCGTGGGCTGAGGCATTTTTGCGCGAAGGACTCGAAGATGGCCGTGGACTCGGAGGGCCGTGCCCTTTCTCCCGCCCTGAATGACCGGCAGAGCCCTTAGCGGCCCCGGGTGGCGGCAGGGCAGCAGGGTAAGTCCGGCGCTGGCGCTGGGTGGCCTTAGAATGTCAATGGAGGCTCGGAGGACTCTGCTCCTTCTCCCGCGTGAATGAATGGCGGCGCCCTTAACGGCCCAGGTGGTTGGGGGCAAGGTGAGTCTGGTGCTGGGGCTCGGGGGTCCCCAATATCCGGTGTTGCGGCGCCAGGCCCCTTGGGAGGGGCCCCTCGGGGGCCGATCTCGTGTTATGGTTAGCCCCCAGAAGCACGGCAGAGCCAATTCTCCAACACTGCATTGAGTGGAGGGGCGGGCCGAGGTGTGGGAACTGGGGAGCGTGACCGTGTGCCCAAGCCTTTTACTGCAGGGGGCCTTCGAAGGTCGCTGGGGGCTCCTAGGGTCCTGTCCATTCTCCCGCCTTGAATGACTGGAGGAGCCCCTAGCAGCCCGGATGGAGGCGGGGCGGCATGGTGAGTCTGGCGCTGGGGCTCGGGGGTCCCCAATATCCGGTGTTGCGGCGCCAGGCCCCTTGGGAGGGGCCCCTCGGGGGCCGATCTCGTGTTATGGTTAGCCCCCAGAAGCACGGCAGAGCCAATTCTCCAACACTGCATTGAGTGGAGGGGCGGGCCGAGGTGTGGGAACTGGGGAGCGTGACCGTGTGCCCAAGCCTTTTACTGCAGGGGGCCTTCGAAGGTCGCTGGGGGCTCCTAGGGTCCTGTCCATTCTCCCGCCTTGAATGACTGGAGGAGCCCCTAGCAGCCCGGATGGAGGCGGGGCGGCATGGTGAGTCTGGCGCTGGGGCTCGGGGGTCCCCAATATCCGGTGTTGCGGCGCCAGGCCCCTTGGGAGGGGCCCATCAAGGTCTGACCTAGGGTTATGGTTAGCCCCCAGGAGGCCAGCAGGCCCGAACCGCCAGCTGTGCTGGGAGCGAGGGGAGGGCCGAGGTGAGGGCGCTGGCGAGCAGGAGCGTGGACCCCAGCGTTTTGGCGCGGGTGGCCTTAGAAGGTCAATGGGGGCTCGGAGGACTCTGCTCCTTCTCCCGCCTGAATGAATGGCGGGGCCCCTGGCGGCCCAGGTGGCGGTTGGGGGCAAGGTGAGTCTGGCGCTGGTGCTCCGGGGTCCCCAATCCTCGGCGTTGCGGAGGCAACTCCTTGGGAGGGGCCCCTCGGGGGCCGATCTCGTGTTATGGTTAGCCCCCAAAAGCACGGCAGGCCCGATTCCCCAACTCTGCGTTGAGTGGAGGGGCGGGCCGAGGTGAGAGCGCTGGCGAGCAGAAGCGTGCGTCCAAGCTCTTTGGCACTGGTGGACTTCGAAGGTCGCAGGGGGCTTGGAGGGCTCTGCCAGTTTTCCCACCCTGAAAGAACGGTGGCGCCCCTAGCGGCCCCAGTGGGGGCTGGGGGGGATGGGAGTGTCGGGCGCTGGGGCTCGGGCATCCCCATATCCGGCGTTGCAGCACAAGGCCCCTTGGAAAGGGCCCCTCGGGGCTGACCTACGGTTAGGGTTAGCCCCCAGGAGGCCAGCAGGCCCGATCCAAGGGCTGTGCGGCAAGCGGCGGGCTGGGCCGAGGTGAGGGCTCTGGGGAGCGGGAGCGTGGGCCCAAGCGTTTGGGCACAGGGGGCCTTCGAAGGTCGCCCGGGGCTTGGAGAGCCCTGTCCGTTCTCCCGCACTGAATGAATGGCGGTGCCCCTAGCGACCCGGGTGGTGGCATGGCAGCACGGTGAGTATGGCGCTGGGGCTCGCGGGTCCCCAATCCCCGGCATTGCAGCGCCAGGCCCCTTGGGAGGGGCCCCTCGGGGGCCAACCTAAGGTTAAGGTTAGCCCCCAGGAGGCCACCAGGCCCCATCCCCCAGCTGTGCGGCAAGCAGAGGGGAGGGCCGTTGTGAGGGTGCTGGCGAGCGGGAGCGTGGGCCCAAGCGTTTTGGCGCGGGGGGGGCCTTCGAAGGTCGCCAGGGGCTTGGAGGGCCCTGCCCGTTCTCCCGCACTGAATGACTGGCGGCGCCCCTAGTGGCCTGGGTGGTGGCGGGGCGGCAGGGTGAGTCCGGCGCTGGGGCTTTGGGGTCCCCAATCCCTGGCTTTGCCGCGCCATGCCCCTGGGGAGGGGCCCCTCAGGGGCTGACGTAGGGTTAGGGTTAGCTCACAGGAGGCCAGCAGGCCGGATCCGCCGGATGTGCGGAGAGCAGAACGGCAGGCCGAGGTGAGGGCACTGGCGAGCGGATGCGTGGGCCCAAGCGTTTTGCCCCGGGGGGCCTTCAAATGTCGCCAGGGACTCGGAGGGTCCTGCCCGTTCTTCCGCCCTGAATGAAGGGCAGCGTCCCAAGCGGCCCGGGTGGCGGCGGGGCGGAAAGGTAAGTCCGGCCCTGGGGCTCCGGGGTCCCCAATCCCTGGTGTTGCCGAGCCACACCCCTTGGGAGGGGCCCCTCGGGGGCCGACCTAGGGTTAAGGTTAGCACCCAGAAGACCGGCAGGCCTGATCCACCGGCTGTGCGGTGAGTGGAGGGGCGGGCCAAGGGCAGGGCGCTGAGGAGAGGGAGCATGGGCCCTAGCGTTTTGGCGCAGGGGGACTTCGATGGTCGCCCTAGGCTCAGAAGGCCCTGCCCGTTCTCCCGCCCTGAATGACCGGCGGCGCCCCTACCATCCCGGGTGGCAGTGGGGCGGCACGGTGAGTCCGGCGCTTGGGCTCGGGGGTCCCCAATCCCTGGCGTTGCAGCACTAGGCCCCTTGGAAGGGGGCCTTTGGGGTCGACCTAGCGATTGGGTTACCCCCAGGAGGCCGGCAGTCCCGAACCACTGGATGTGCGGCGATCGGAGGGGCCGGCCGAAGTGAGGGCGCTGGCAAGCGGGAGCGTGGGCCCAGCGTTTGAGCGCGGGTGGGGCCTTCGAAGGTTGCCGGGGCCTCACAGGGCCCTGCCCGTTCTCCCGCCCTGAATGACCTGTGTAGCCCCTAGCGGCAGGGTGGCGGCGGGGCGGCAGGGTGGGTGAGTATGGCACTGGGGCTTGGTGGTCCCCTTCCCCGGGGGTGCAGCGCCATTCCCCTTGGGAGGGGCCCCACGGGGGCCGACTTAGGGTTAGGGTTAGCCCCCAGGAGGCCGGCAGGACCGATCCGCCGGCTGTGCGGCGAGCGGAGTGGCGGGCTGAGGTAGGGCGCTGGCGAATGGGAGCGGTGGGCCCAAGCGTTTTGGCGCGGGGGCTTGTGAAGGTCGCTGGGGGCTCAGAGGGCCCTGCCCGTTTTCCCACCCTGAACGACCTGCAGCGCCCCTAGCGGCCTGGATGACAGCGGGGTGGCTGGGTGAGTTCGGCGCTGGGGCTCGGGGGTCCCCAATCCTCGGCGTTGCGTCGCCCGGCCCCTTGGGAGGGGCCCCTCGGGGGCTGACCTAGTGTTAGGGTTAGCCCCAGGAGGCCGGTAGGCCCGATCTGCCACCTGTGCGGCGAGTGGAGGGCGGGCGAGGTAGGGAGCTGGTGAGCGGTCGAGTAGGCCCAAGCGTTTTGGCGCAGGGGGCCTTCGAATGTCACCGTGGGCTCGGACAGCACTCCCTGTCTCTAGCCCTGAATGACTGGCGGTGCCCCTAGCGTCCCAGGTGAGGGCGGGGCGGCATGGTGAGTCCAGCGCTGGGGCTCAGGGGTCCCCAATCCCCGGCGCTGCCGCGCCAGGCTCCTTAGGAGGGGCCCCTCGGGGGCCGACCTAGGATTAGGGTTAGCCCCCAGGAGGCCCCCAAGCCTGATCCGCCGGCTGTGCTGTGAGCGGAGGGGTGGGCCGAGGTGAGGGTGCTGGCGAGCGGGAGAGAGGGCCCTAGCGTTTTGGCGCAGGGGGCCTTCGAACGTCGCCGGGGGCTCGGACGGCCCTGTCCTTTTCCCGCCCTGAATGACCGGCAGCGCCCCTACCATCCCGGGCGGCAGTGGGGCGGCACGGTGAGTCCGGCGCTTGGGCTCAGGGGTCCCCAATCCCCAGCGTTGCGGCGCCAGGCCCCTTGGGAGGCACCCTTCGGGGGCCGATCTAGCGTTAGGATTGCCCCCAGGAGGCCGGCAAGCCCGATCTGCTGGATATGTGGTGAGCGGAGGGGCGGCTGAGGTGAGGGCGCTGGCAAGCGGGAGCGTGGGCCCAAACATTTTGGCGCGGGGGGCCTTCGAAAGTCCCTGGGGGCTTGGAGGGGCCCGCACTTTCTCCCATACTGAAAGACCAGCGGCGCCCCCCAGCGGCCTGGGTGGAGGTGGGGCGGCAGGGTGAGTCTGGCGCTGGGGCTCGGGGGTCCCCAATCCCCGGCGTTGTGGCGCCAGGAGCGTTGGGCATGGCCCCTTGGGGGCCTACCTAGGGTTAGGCTTAGCCCCTAGGAGGCCGGCAGACCCTGTCCGCCGGCTGTGTGGCGAGTGGAGGGACAGCCCGAGATGAGGGCGCTGGCGAGTGGGAGCATGGACCCCGGCGTTTTGGCGCGGGTGGCCTTCGAAGGTCAACGGGGTCTCGGAGGACTCTGCTCGTTCTCCCACCCTGAATGAACAGTGGCGCCCTTGGCCCCCCAGGTGGCAGCGGGGGGGCAGGGTGAGTCTGGCGCTGGGGCTCCGGCGTCCCCAATCCCTGGCTCTGTGGCAGTAGGCCCCTCAGGAGGGGACCCTCGTGTGTCGACCTCGGGTTGCAGTTAGCTCACAGAAGGCCGGCAGGCCCAATTCCCCGGCTGTGCGTTGAGTGGAGGGGTGGGCCGAGGTTAGAGTGCTGGCGAGTGGGAGAGTGGGTCCAAGCTCTTTGGCACTGGTGGCCTTTGAAAGTCACCGGGGGCTCGGAGGGCTCTGCCCATTCTCTCGCCCTGAATGAACAGTGGCGCCCCTAGCAGCCCCAGTAGCGGCAGGGGGTGGGGGGATGGGTGAGTCCAGCGCTGGGGCTCCGTGTCCCCAGTGCCCGTCGTTGTGGTGCCAGGCCCCTTGGGAGGGGCCCTCAGGGCAGACCTAGAGTTAGGGTTAGCCCCCAGGATGCCCACAGGCCCGATGCACCAGCTCTGCGGCGAGTGGAGGGGAGGGCCGGGGTGAGGGTGCTGGTAAGCCGGAGCGTGGGTTTAAGCGCTTTCGCACTGGTGGCCTTCAAATGTCGCCAGGGGCCCCTTGGGGGTCGAACTAGGGTTATGGTTAGCCCCCAGGATGCCAGCAGGCCCGAAACGCTGTATGTGCGGTGAGTGGAGGGGTGGGACGGGTTGAGTGCGCGGGCGAGCAGGAGCCTGGGTCCAAGCGCTTTCCCGCTGGTGGCCTTCGAAGGTCGCCGGGGGCTCGGAGGGCCCTGCCAGTTCTCCCGCCCTGAATGACCGGCGGCACCCCTAGTGGCCCAGTTCCTGGCGGGGGAGCATGGGGCGTCGGACGCTGGGTCTCGGGGGTCCCCAATCCCCGGCGTTGCGGCGCCAGGTCCCTTGGGAGGGGCCCCTCGGGGGCCGACCTTGGGTTAAGTTTAGCCCCAAGGAGGCCGGGAGGCCCAATCCACCGGCTCTGCGGCGAGCGGAGGGGTGGGCTGAGGTGAGGGCGCTGGCGAACGGCAGCGTGGGCTGAGGCATTTTTGCGCGAAGGACTCGAAGATGGCCGTGGACTCGGAGGGCCGTGCCCTTTCTCCCGCCCTGAATGACCGGCAGAGCCCTTAGCGGCCCCGGGTGGCGGCAGGGCAGCAGGGTAAGTCCGGCGCTGGCGCTGGGTGGCCTTAGAATGTCAATGGAGGCTCGGAGGACTCTGCTCCTTCTCCCGCGTGAATGAATGGCGGCGCCCTTAACGGCCCAGGTGGTTGGGGGCAAGGTGAGTCTGGCGCTGGGGCTCGGGGGTCCCCAATATCCGGTGTTGCGGCGCCAGGCCCCTTGGGAGGGGCCCCTCGGGGGCCGATCTCGTGTTATGGTTAGCCCCCAGAAGCACGGCAGAGCCAATTCTCCAACACTGCATTGAGTGGAGGGGCGGGCCGAGGTGTGGGAACTGGGGAGCGTGACCGTGTGCCCAAGCCTTTTACTGCAGGGGGCCTTCGAAGGTCGCTGGGGGCTCCTAGGGTCCTGTCCATTCTCCCGCCTTGAATGACTGGAGGAGCCCCTAGCAGCCCGGATGGAGGCGGGGCGGCATGGTGAGTCTGGCGCTGGGGCTCGGGGGTCCCCAATATCCGGTGTTGCGGCGCCAGGCCCCTTGGGAGGGGCCCATCAAGGTCTGACCTAGGGTTATGGTTAGCCCCCAGGAGGCCAGCAGGCCCGAACCGCCAGCTGTGCTGGGAGCGAGGGGAGGGCCGAGGTGAGGGCGCTGGCGAGCAGGAGCGTGGACCCCAGCGTTTTGGCGCGGGTGGCCTTAGAAGGTCAATGGGGGCTCGGAGGACTCTGCTCCTTCTCCCGCCTGAATGAATGGCGGGGCCCCTGGCGACCCAGGTGGCGGTTGGGGGCAAGGTGAGTCTGGCGCTGGTGCTCCGGGGTCCCCAATCCTCGGCGTTGCGGAGGCAACTCCTTGGGAGGGGCCCCTCGGGGGCCGATCTCGTGTTATGGTTAGCCCCCAAAAGCACGGCAGGCCCGATTCCCCAACTCTGCGTTGAGTGGAGGGGCGGGCCGAGGTGAGAGCGCTGGCGAGCAGAAGCGTGCGTCCAAGCTCTTTGGCACTGGTGGACTTCGAAGGTCGCAGGGGGCTTGGAGGGCTCTGCCAGTTTTCCCACCCTGAAAGAACGGTGGCGCCCCTAGCGGCCCCAGTGGGGGCTGGGGGGGATGGGAGTGTCGGGCGCTGGGGCTCGGGCATCCCCATATCCGGCGTTGCAGCACAAGGCCCCTTGGAAAGGGCCCCTCGGGGCTGACCTACGGTTAGGGTTAGCCCCCAGGAGGCCAGCAGGCCCGATCCAAGGGCTGTGCGGCAAGCGGCGGGCTGGGCCGAGGTGAGGGCTCTGGGGAGCGGGAGCGTGGGCCCAAGCGTTTGGGCACAGGGGGCCTTCGAAGGTCGCCCGGGGCTTGGAGAGCCCTGTCCGTTCTCCCGCACTGAATGAATGGCGGTGCCCCTAGCGACCCGGGTGGTGGCATGGCAGCACGGTGAGTATGGCGCTGGGGCTCGCGGGTCCCCAATCCCCGGCATTGCAGCGCCAGGCCCCTTGGGAGGGGCCCCTCGGGGGCCAACCTAAGGTTAAGGTTAGCCCCCAGGAGGCCACCAGGCCCCATCCCCCAGCTGTGCGGCAAGCAGAGGGGAGGGCCGTTGTGAGGGTGCTGGCGAGCGGGAGCGTGGGCCCAAGCGTTTTGGCGCGGGGGGGGCCTTCGAAGGTCGCCAGGGGCTTGGAGGGCCCTGCCCGTTCTCCCGCACTGAATGACTGGCGGCGCCCCTAGTGGCCTGGGTGGTGGCGGGGCGGCAGGGTGAGTCCGGCGCTGGGGCTTTGGGGTCCCCAATCCCTGGCTTTGCCGCGCCATGCCCCTGGGGAGGGGCCCCTCAGGGGCTGACGTAGGGTTAGGGTTAGCTCACAGGAGGCCAGCAGGCCGGATCCGCCGGATGTGCGGAGAGCAGAACGGCAGGCCGAGGTGAGGGCACTGGCGAGCGGATGCGTGGGCCCAAGCGTTTTGCCCCGGGGGGCCTTCAAATGTCGCCAGGGACTCGGAGGGTCCTGCCCGTTCTTCCGCCCTGAATGAACGGCAGCGTCCCAAGCGGCCCGGGTGGCGGCGGGGCGGAAAGGTAAGTCCGGCCCTGGGGCTCCGGGGTCCCCAATCCCTGGTGTTGCCGAGCCACACCCCTTGGGAGGGGCCCCTCGGGGGCCGACCTAGGGTTAAGGTTAGCACCCAGAAGACCGGCAGGCCTGATCCACCGGCTGTGCGGTGAGTGGAGGGGCGGGCCAAGGGCAGGGCGCTGAGGAGAGGGAGCATGGGCCCTAGCGTTTTGGCGCAGGGGGACTTCGATGGTCGCCCTAGGCTCAGAAGGCCCTGCCCGCTCTCCCGCCCTGAATGACCGGCGGCGCCCCTACCATCCCGGGTGGCAGTGGGGCGGCACGGTGAGTCCGGCGCTTGGGCTCGGGGGTCCCCAATCCCTGGCGTTGCAGCACTAGGCCCCTTGGAAGGGGGCCTTTGGGGTCGACCTAGCGATTGGGTTACCCCCAGGAGGCCGGCAGTCCCGAACCACTGGATGTGCGGCGATCGGAGGGGCCGGCCGAAGTGAGGGCGCTGGCAAGCGGGAGCGTGGGCCCAGCGTTTGAGCGC